>NW_016803902.1:1221379-1238431 GCF_001698545.2 Rhinopithecus bieti
GTGTGTATTTTTTAGTAGAGACGGGGTTTCACCGTGTTAGCCAGGATGGTCTCGATCTCCTGACCTCGTGATCCGCCCGTCTCGGCCTCCCAAAGTGCTGGGATTACAGGCTTGAGCCACCGCGCCCGGCCCTCATATGGAATTTCATTCTGACTCTGCTGGTTTCCATCTAAGCCCTGCCTGATTATATATTCAACACACGCTTAAATAATGTTAAGTGTACCCTGCACTATTCTAAGCACTTTACAAATACGAATTCGTTTAATCTCCATACCAACTCTACTAAGTAGCAATTATTATCCCTATTTTACAAATAAGGACACTGAGGCATGGAGAGGTTCACTAACTTATCCAGGGCCACGCAGTCATTATCTGGCTAAGCTGGGATTTGAACCCAGGGGATGTGGCTCTAGCATCTGTACTCCTGGCCACTACATTGTGCTGAGGCTTCTGAGGACTCCCGTTATAGGATATTCTCATTTTTTTGTTTATGTTAAAATGAAAAGCATGCAAAACATAACTAATGAAGGTATAATAGATAGAATGACTTGCCATAGGAGATAGGGACTCTGTGTGTCCTTCAAGAGATTCATCCCTGCAGCCGGTGTTTCCAGGGCTCATGTCGGGAAGAAGAAGGGCAGGCAGGTATAAATACTTGTTTGCAGTTTTGAGCCTCTATTCTCAAGGCTCAGCTTGGGTTCCAGGATCAATTGTTCATTTTTTGTTTGTTTGTTTGTCAATGAAGGGAATCACAGATGTGTGCACAGAGAGCAGCTTGACATCAAATCTTTCCTCTGAAATCAAATCTTTCAGCTAGTCTGAAATATAGGGAACCCATGTTGTTGGGGCTAGAGGGACCCTGGGACACCTCTGTCACGTGGGAAAGGCTCCCTTATCTCCCTTTTCTTTTGCTTTCCTCCAGGGCATTGGCATAGCAATTGGCACACACGGGCATGCCAGTCACCTGGAGGCCTTTTTCAAACCCAGGTTGCTTGACCCCACCCCCAGAGTTTCTGATTCATTATAGCTAGGTGAAGCCTGAGAATCTGCCACAACAAGGTCCCAGGTGATGCTGTTGCTCCGGGGACTATCACTGCATTAGCAGCAGGAGGTACTTCAGTTCTGACCACCTTGTCAGCTAATTTTGACCTCCTGAAGTCATTGAAAGCCACTGGGTTATGGGGAATTTAAAGGATCTGCTAAGTACCCAGACTATGTTCTCTACACCAATGCCACCAATAGCATTTCCTTCCCCTTCTCACATGTGTTTACGCGCTTTCTCCATTATTACAAGACCCTGGAGACACAGAGGACCTGGAGTCATTTATTTATTGTGACTGGAGTATCTTTCTTCCACATCCTGTAAATCTCTTCTAGCTATCCTTCATCTGGTTGTGTCCCATTTATTATTTATCAAGAGGCTACTATCTCAATCTCAAGGTGCCCTGATAATGTTCTAAGGGATAGGGATTGGGGAGAGGGTATGTGGAGACTGTTCCCTTCCACCTGGGTGAGGAGAGGGTCAGAGATGTGACTTAATCAAGAGCGTAGCCATGCTGTTGGATCTGCCCTGCTTGGTGCATCTTCGTTTTGTGAAGCATCTGCACAACTGGCATCTCGTTTTTGGTATAGCATCTATGAAGTAGAAAGGGCATGTATTTGCTAAAAGACTGTAAAGATGAATAAATTGAGGCTGAAAGTGGTGAAGTCATCTGCCCAAGGTCACACAATTTATGCTATAGACTAGAGCTTGGAAAGAAAACCAGGGGTCTTCCGAGCTGGCTTTCATATCCCAGTGGCACCTGGAACACCAGAGAGACAGAACCATTCACTCCGCTGGAAAGGGGGCTGAAGCCAGGGAGGCAAGTGGTCTAGCTCAGCAGCTCCCACCCCCATGGAGCCCAGCAAGCTAAATTCACTGGCCTGAAATTCTTGCTGTCAGCATAGCAGTCTGAAGTTGACCTGGGACGCTTAAGCTTGGTGGGGGGAGGGGCGTCTGCCATTACTAAGGCTTGAGTAGGCAGTTTTCCCCTAACAGTGTAAACAAGGCCACCGGGAAGTTCAAACTGGGCGGAGCCCAATGCAGCTCAGCAAAGGCGCTGTAGCCAGACTACCTCTCTAGGTTCCTCCTCTCTGGGCAGGGCATCTCTGAAAGAAAGGCAGCAGCCCCAGTCAGGGACTTAGAGATAAAACTCCCATCTCTCTGGGACAGAGCGCCTGGGGGAAGGGGTGGCTGTGGGCACAGCTTCAGCAGACTTAAACATCTGCTGAAACGTCTCTCTGAAGAGAGCAGTGGATCTCCCAGCACAGCACTCGAGCTCTGCTAAGAGACAGACTGCCTCATCAAGTGGGTCACTGACCCCTGTGCCTCTTGACTGGGAGACACCTCCCAGCAGGGGTCGACAGACACCTCATACAAGAGAGCGCCAGCTGGCATCTGGCAGGTGCCCCTCTGTGATGAAGCTTCCAAAGGAAGAAACAGGCAGCAAACTTTGCTGCTCTGCAGCCTCTGCTGGTGATACCCTGGCAAAGAGGGTCTGGAGTGGACCTCCAGCAAACTCCAGCAGACCTGCAGCAGAGGGGCCTGTTAGAAGGCAAGTTAACAAATGGAAAGGAATAGCATCAACATTAACAAAAAGGACGTCCACACAAAAACCCCATCTGAAGGTCACCAACATCAAAGACCAAAGGTAGGTAAATCCATGAAGATGAGGAAAAACCAGCACAAAATGGCTGAAAATTCCAAAAACAAGAATACCTCTTCCCCTACAAAGAATCACTACTACTCACCAGCAAGGGAACAAAACTGGATGGAGAATGAGTTTGACAAATTGACAGAAGTAAGCCTCAGAAGGTGGGTAATAACAAACTCCTCCCAGCTAAAGGAGCATGTTCTAACCCAATGCAAGGAAGGCTAAGAACCTTGAAAAAAGGTTAGAGGACTTGGTAACTAGAATAACCAGTTTAGAGAACATAAATGACCGGGTGGAGCTGAAAAACACAGCACAAGAACTTTGTGAAACATACAGAAGTATCAATAGCCAAATGAATCAAGTGGAAGAAAGGATATCAGAGATTGAGGATCAGCTTAATGAAATAAAGCGTGAAGACAAGATTAGAGAAAAAAGAATGAAAAGGAATGAACAAAGCCTTCAAGAAATATGGGACTATGTGAAAAGACCAAACCTAGGTTTGATTGGTGTACCTGAAAGTGTCAGGGAGAATGAAACCAAGTTGGTAAACACTCTTCAGGATATTATCCAGGGGAACTTCCCCATCCTATCAAAAACAGGCCAGCATTCAAATTCAGGAAATACAGAGAACATCACAAAAATACACCTCGAGAAGAGCAACCCCAAAACACATAATCATCAGATTCACTAAAGTTGAAATGAAGGAAAAAATGTTAAGGGCAGCGAGAGAGAAAGGTTGGGTTACCCACAAAGGGAAGCTCATCAGACTAACAGCAGATCTCTCTGTAGAAACCCTACAAGCCAGAAGAGAGTGGGGACCGATATTCAATATTTTTAAAGAAAAAAAATTTCTTTTTTTTCTTTTTCATATTTATTATTATTATTATTATATTTTAAGTTCTAGGGTACATGTGCATAACATACAGGTTTGTTACATATGTATATTTGTGCCATGTTGGTGTGCTGCACCCATCAACTCGTCATTTACATCAGGTATAACTCCCAATGCAATCCCTCCCCTCCCCACCTTGATAGGCCCCGGTGTGTGATGTTCCCCTTCCCGAGTCCAAGTGATCTCATTGTTCAGTTCCCACCTATGAGTGGGACCATGCGGTGTTTGGTTTTCTGTTCTTGCGATAGTTTGCTGATAATGATGGTTTCCAGCTACATCCATGTCCCTACAAAGGACACAAACTCATCCTTTTTTATGGCTGCATAGTATTCCATGGTGTATATGTGCCACATTTTCTTAATCCAGTCTGTCACTGATGGACATTTGGGTTGATTCCAAGTCTTTGCTATTGTGAATAGTGCTGCAATAAACATACGTGTGCAACCCAGAATATCATATCCAGCCAAACTAAGCCTCATAAGCGAAGGAGAAATAAAATCCATTACACACAAGCAAATGCTGATTTTGTCACCACTAGGCCTGCCTTATAAGATCTCCTGAAGGAAGCACTAAATATGGAAAGGAAAAACCAGTACCAGCCACTGCAAAAACAGACCAAATTGTAAAGACCATTGACGCTATGAAGAAACTGCATCAACTAACAGGCAAAATAGCCAGCTAGCATCATAATGACAGGATCAAATTCACATATAACAGTATTAACCTTAAATGTAAATGGGCTAAATGCCCCAATTAAAAGACACAGACTGGCAAATTGGATAAAGAGTCAAGATCCGTCGGTGTACTGTATTTGTATTCAGGAGACCCATCTCACATACAAAGAAACACGTAGGCTCAAAATAAAGGGATGGAGGAATATTTACCAAGCAAATGGAAAGCAAAAACAAAAAACAACCAACCAACCAAACAAACAAAACAGGGGTTGCAATCCTAGTTCTCCGATAAAACAAACTTTAAACCAACAAAGAGCAAGAAAGAGAAAGAAGGGCATTACATAATGGTAAAGGGATCAATGCAACAAGAAGAGCTAATTATCCTAAATATGTATGTACCCAATACAGGAGCACCCAGATTTATAAAGCAAGTTCTTAGAGACCTACAAAGAGACTTAGACTTCTACACAATAATAGTGGGAGACTTTAACACCCCACTGTCAATATTAGACAGATCAATGAGACAGAAAATTAATAAGAATATGCAAGACTTGAACTTAGCTGTGGACCAAGCAGACCTAATAGACATCGACAAAACTCTCCACCCCAAATCAACAGAATATATAGTCTTCTCAGCACCACATCTCACTTATTCTAAAACTGACCACATAATTGGAAGTAAAACACTCCTCAGCAAATGCAAAAGAATGGAAATCATAAAAGACAGTCTCTCAGACGACAGTGCAATCAAATTAGAACAGAGGATTAAGAAACTCACTCAAAACCGCACAACTACATGGAAACTGAACAACCTGCTCCTGAATGACTACTGGGTAAATAATGAAATTAAGGCATAAATAAATAAGTTACATGAAACCAGTGAGAACAAAGACAGTGTACTAGAAGCTCTGGGATACAGCTAAAGCAGTGTGTAGAGGGAAATTTATAGCACTAAATGCCCACAGGAGAAAGCATGAAGGATCTAAAATCGACACCCTAACATAACAATTAAAAGAACTAGAGAAACAAGAGCAAACAAATTCAAAAACTAGCAGAAGACAAGAAATAACTAAGATCAGAGCAGAACTGAAGGAGATAGAGACATGAAAAACCCTTCACAAAATCAATGAATCTAGAAGCTGTTTTTTTGAGAAGATTGACAAATAGATAGACTGCTAGCCATACTAATAAAAAAGAAAAGAGAGAAGAGTCAAATAGACACAATAAAAAATGATAAGGGGATATCACTACTGATCTCACAGAAATACAAACTACCATCAGAGAATACTATAAATACCTCTATGCAAATAAACCAGAAAATCTAGAAGAAACGGATAAATTCCTGGACACATACACTCTTCCAGGGTAAAGCAGAAAGAAGTCAAATCCCTGAATAGACCAATAACAAGCTCTGAAATTGAGGCAGTAATTAATAGCCTACCAACCAAAAAAGGACCCAGGACCCAGCGATTCACAGACAAATTCTATGAGAGGTACAAAGAGGAGCTGGTACCATTCCTTCTGAAACTATTCCAAACAATAGAAAAAGAGGGACTCCTCCCTAACTCATTTTATGAGGCCAGCATTATCCTGATACCAAAACCTGGCAGAGATATAGCAAAAAAAGAAAATTTCAAGTAAATATCCCCAATGAACATCAATGCGAAAATCCTTAATAAAATACTGGCAAACTGAATCCAGTAGCACATCAAAAAGCTTATCCACCATGATCAAGTCGGCTTCATCCCTGGGATACAAGGCTGGTTCAACATACAAAAATCAATAAGCATAATCCATCACTTAAACAGAACCAATGACAAAAACCACATGATTATCTCAATAGATGCAGAAAAGGTCTTTGATAAAATTCACCACCCCTTCATGCTAAAAACTATCAATAAACTAAGTATTGATGGAACATAGCTCAAAATCATAAGAGCTATTTATGACAAAACCACAGCCAATATCATACTGAATGGGCAAAAGCTGGGAGCATTCCCTTTGAAAACCAGCACAAGACAAGGATGCCCTCTCTCACCACTCCTATTCAACATAGTATTGGAAGTTCTGTCCAGGGAAATCAGGCAAGAGAAAGAAATAAAGAGTATTCAAATAGAAAGTGAGGAAACCAAATTGTCTCTCTTTGCAGATGACATGATTGCATATTTAGAAAACCCCATCGTCTCAGTCCAAAATCTTAAGCTGATAAGCAATTTCAGCAAAGTCTCAAGATACAAAATCAATGTGCAAAAATCACAAGCATTCCTGTACATCGATAATAGACAAACAGAGAGCCAAATCATGAGTAGCACTCACAATTGCTACAAAGAGAATAAAATATCTAGGAATACAACTTACAAGGTACGTGAAGGACCTCTTCAAGGAGAACTACAAACCACTCCTCAAGGAAATAAGAGAGGACACAACCAAATGGAAAAACATTCCATGCTCATGGATAGGAAGAATCAACATTGTTAAAATGGCCATACTGCCCAAAGTAATTTATAGACTTTATGCTATCCCCATCAAGCTACCACTGAATTTCTTCACAGAATTAGAAAAAACTACTTTAAATTTCACATGGAACCAAAAAAGACCCCGTATAGCCAAGACAATCCTAAGCAAAAAGAACAAAGCTGGAGGCATCACACTACCTGACTTCAAACTATACTACAAGGCTACAGTAACCAAAACAGCATGGTACTGGTACCAAAACAGATATATAGACCAATGGAACAGGACAGGGGCCTCAGAAATAATGCCACATATCTACAACCACCTGATCTTTGACAAAGCTGACAAAAACAAGCAATGGGGAAAGGATTCCCTGTTTAATAAATGGTGTTGGGAAAACTGGCTAGCCATATACAGAAAACTGAAACTGTACCCCTTCCTTACACCTTATACAAACATTAACTCAAGGTGGATTAAAGACTTAAACGTAAGACCTAAAACCATAAAAACTCTAGAAGAAAACCTAGGCAATACCATTCAGGATATACGCGTGGGCAAAGACTTCATGACTAAAACACCAAAAGCAATGGCAACAATAGCCAAAATTGACCAATGGGATCTAATTAAACTAAAGAGCTTCTGCATAGCAAAAGAAACTATCATCAGAGTGAACAGGCAACCTAGAGAATGGGATAAAATTTTTGCAATCTATCCATCTGACAAAGGGCTAATATCCAGAATCTACAAGGAACTTAAACAAATTTACCAGAAAACAACATGACCCCATCAAAAAGTGGGCAAAGAATGTGAACAGACACTTCTCAAAAGAAGACATTTATGTGGCCAACAAACATATCAAAAAAAGCTCATCATCACTGATCATTAGAGAAATGCAAATCAAAATCACAATGAGATACCATCCCATGCGAATTAGAATGGTGATCATTAAAGAGTCAGGAAATAACAGATGCTGGAGAGGATGTGGAGAAATAGGAACGCTTTTACACTATTGGTGGGAGTGTAAATTAATTCAATCATTATGGAAGGCAGTGTGGTGATTCCTCAAGGATCTAGAACCAGAAATACCATTTGAGCCAACAATCCATTACTGGGTTACAATCCCAAAGGATTGTAAATCATTGTACTATAAAGTCACATGCACAAGTATGTTTATTGCAGCACTGTTCACAATAGCAAAGACTTGGAACCAACCCAAATGCCCATTAATGATAGACTAGATAAAGAAAATGTGGCACGTATATACCATGGAATACTGGGTAAATAATGGAACACTATGCAGCCATAAAAAAGGATGAGTTCATGCCCTTTTCAGGGACATGGATGAAGCTGGAAGCCATCATTCTCAGGAAACTAACACAGGAACAAAAAAACAAAGACCATATGTTCTCACTCGTAGTGGGAGTTGAACAACAAGAACACATGGACATGGGGAGGGGAACATCACACACCGGTGCCTGTCAGGGGGTCGGGGGTAGGGAAGGGATAGCATTAAGAGAAATACCTAATGTAGATGACGGGTTGATGGGTCCAGCAAACCACCATGGCACGTGTATACCTATGTAACAAGCCTGCACATTCTGCACATGTATCTCAGAACTTAAAGTATGAAAAACTACAAAACAAACGGGTCTCTTCTCTATGACTTTCTGACTTTCTGGCATTGAGATCAGTACTTTCCATCAAGCAAATAGTCTATCACTCAATCAACCTCTCAATCCATCAGTGTTCATTGAGAGCCTCCTGTTTGACAGGCTGCATGATAGGGGCTGAGAATGAGCTATGAACAAGTTCTACATTGCATCTGCTTTCAGGAAGCCTACACTGAGAGAAGAATTACTAAATGGGATGAGCATTTCCAGAGGGGAACACGCAGATGGTGTGAGGCTTACAGCCCAGGGATGACTCCTCACCTTGGGCTTGGATGAGTGTTCACTGAAAACATGTTATCTAAGCTGAAACTCTTATTCAAGGATGAGCAGAATTTGAGAGATGAAGGACAGGGAAAGGCATTCCAGACAGAGGGATCAGCATGTGTAATCACATCCTACCAGCATATGATGGTAGGAGAGCATAGGGGCACATTTACGAAACTGAAAGACCTGTGGATCTGAAGCAAAATAAGCCAAGGGGAGAATGGATTGAGACGGGGTTGGAAAAAGAGGCAGCAGCCAGATCATGGAAGGTTTGGCAGATGAACAGAATGGCTTGGGGCATTTTTCTAAGGGTCATCCAAAGCCATTGAAGGGCTTGTGGTGGTGGGGTGTTGTGATCAGATTTTCATCTGCTATATAGCTGGGTGGCCAGAGTGGAGTCAGGGAGACTGGTTAGGAGGCTGTAGTGGGAGTCCAGGTAGGAGGATTAAGGGGTCACCTCTGGTAGTGGCAGTAAGGAGTGATAGCAGGGCATGGAGTCCAGACATAGATGACTTGTATGCTTAGTTAAGGGTATTTGGGAGGTAAGGGAGGAGGCAAGGATAACAGTAGTGAGTGCAGTAATAGGGGCTCAAGGAGGGTATACAGACCTGAATACATCTGATAAGATGTATGTCTTGAGTCTGGGAGCTGAGCCCGGAGATTCAACCGTCAGTGGCACTGGGAAGCTGGCACTATGCTGGAGTTTGGGTGCCTTCTCTTTCTTTCATGGCCCCTGCCTGCAAGTAGTTCACCTTCTATGAACTGCATTTTGCTCATCTTTGTTGTTGAAATGCAAATGCTGTTTCACAATTATTTGCTTTTTCAAAAACATAACTTTCTTACTATCTTTAGAGGAGAGGCACTGCAGGTGAGCCTCATCAAAAGCACTTGCAGAAATCCATCGTGAGCCAATTAGAAAACTTAGGAAACATGTCTGATATGAAGGAATCTCATGAATATGATTCTCCTGGCAATGCAGGCAGAACTTTTTTCCAGCAGTGTGCATGCCTCAGGACAGCTGAGGAGGAGGTTTCTGCAGCAATCGACTGCTCCTCCCTTTCTGCGCTCTGCTTGGCATGAGAAAGGAACTGTGGCGGGTGGGGCTTCGAGACCCACTTCTCAGTCTAATGTGAAGATGTGGGGAATGATAGAAATGCATATTCCAAATTCTTTTCATTTCCTTTTAGACAGGATTGAGCAAGGATCTTCCATTTGTTTACACACTTGGTGAGTGAATAAACCACCCACACACTTAGAAACAAATCAGTCCACCATAATGAAACTGGAAGGAACATCAGAGATCCTGCAGTTCAATGGATGCTTCTGAGAAATGGGGAATAAGTGAATTAAGAATCAATATAAACTCAGTGAAAGGAAACTGAACTGGAATCAGCAGAAGGTAGGCCTGAAGTTTGCATCGGGTATTTACTTGGAAAGTTAGGTAAGCTATTGAGAGTAATTCCTTCCTTACCTGCCTTCTTCAGTTTGCTGTGAGGGTGAGACGAATGAATGAGCAAAGCCCTGGGTCAGGGCTTTGTAAATACCAGTGGCAGTTCTTTCCTAATGGCATTGCATCAGTAGCGGGAGAGCAAGCAGTAAGGTGAGGTCTTCTGAGTCAGTCTACTACGCCCATGTCACTGTCTTTAAAAGTTATGTTGACCTATGAGCAACATAACTTTTGTTGTGTTTCTCCCATGTCACCATCTTTAGAAATGATGTTAACCTATGGGCTGTTGTGCAGTTTGGAAAAAAACAAAATGTGGGTGACTTATACACACAGTAGAATGGCTAATCAAAAATATTTTAAAATGCCAGGTGTTGGCAAAGATATGGAACAACTAAAAGTTGCACTCACTGTTGGTGGGAGGGAAAATTGGTGTGACCAACATGAAAAACTGTCAGTATCCACTAAACCTAAACATGTCTATACTATGACTGAGCTATTCCATTCCTACATACACACCCAAAAGAAATGAAGGCAAAAGTAATGTGCTAGAATGTCCATGGCAACATTACTTAGCCAAAATCTGAGTAGGACTTATATACTCATTAAAGGTAGAATGAAGTCTGTATATACAGTGGACTGCTACATATTAATGAGAACAAACTAAGCTACATGCAACAGTATGGGTGAATCTTGCAGACATAATGTTGAACAAAAGAAGCCAGACACAAGACTCCATATGTATGATTTCACTTCTATAAAGTTCAAAATAGCCACAACCAATGTCAGGTATTAGGAATTAAGATAGTGTTTACCCTTGGGGCAAGAGAGTGACCATAATAGAATGGAGCATGAGGGGGCTTCTAGGATGAAGTTGATGTTTTGTTTCTTTTTCTGGGTGCTGTTCAGTATTTGAAAATTCATTGAGCTGTATACTTAAGAATTATGCATTGTCCTGTCTTGTGTTATGCTTCAATTAAAAGCTAAACTAACAAGGAAAACAGAACAAAACTCAAGGGTGACCTCCACAGCATGGCAGGGTACAAGGTGGGCCTGCCCTCCTCCCCACAGCGTGCCATAACTAGAGCTCTGAGGATGCTGCTGCCTCTGAAGGCATTGAGCAGCTGCTCTCTCTAGCCTTGTACTGTGGGACGCCTGGCCTTGGCTTTGATGCTGTGGCTGCTGGTGGAGGGGTCATAGTCAATGGACCTGCCTTTCCCTTCTCTCCACCTCTTCATGTTCACCTGCCCCAAGCCCTCCAGCCCTCTCAGCTGCATCCCAGCTGGAAGCCATGCTTCCCTGGGTCCTCAGAGCTCAACAATGCCTCCTTTGCCCACCTGCTGCAGTCCAGGTTCCCATCACACAGCTGTCTCTGTACTAGCCCAGCATCCATCACAGAGGACCAGAGTGTGCAGCTGGGAGATGACCTGGCTCTAGGGCACGCATGCTCACGTGTGTCCCCGCTGAGGGAAAGGCAGAGAATCACAGAGCTTTTCCCCCACAGAAGGCTCACATGCTCCAAGGTGTCACTTGGATGAACAGTTTATAATTTAATTGTTATCAATTTTTTTTTTGCATATAAGGAACGAATATAATCAGTGTACTAAACCCTTGATATTACGTATATTATTGCTTAGGAGGATGTTACATTTTTAAAAAATTAGTTGATTTAAATTTGATTTAAAGACAAATATTAAGTATTAGTATATGTGATATGAGGATGTGGCAAAAATCATGGAGGTGGAAATTTGGAAAACTGAGGCCACAAATGGTGGGAGAAACAACATAATGATCCGAATTCCTAACACTGATGACTTGAGAGCCCATAAAGTGCCTTAAGAGAGAGGCTTTCTTTTTTTTTTTTTTTTCTTGCCCAGCATGAGAAGGTAAGATAATGACCATTAACCCTTATTTTATTTTATTTTATTTTATTTTTTGAGACGGAGTCTTGCTCTGCCACCCAGGCTGGGGTGCAATGGCCGGATCTCAGCTCACTGCAAGCTCCGCCTCCCGGGTTCACACCATTCTCCTGCCTCAGCCTCCCAAGTAGCTGGGACTACAGGCGCCCGCCACCTCACCTGGCTAGTTTTTTGTATTTTTTAGTAGAGACGGGGTTTCACCGTGTGAGCCAGGATGGTCTCGATCTCCTGACCTCGTGATTCGCCCGTCTTGGCCTCCCAAAGTGCTGGGATTACAGGCCTGAGCCACCGCGCCCGGCCCATTAACCCTTATTATAAATGAAGGAGCAGAGTCCCTGAGGGGCAGTGGTGAGAATACAGGGCTTCAAAGCCAGACCAACCTGGAATCACATCCTGACTCCTCATTTTCTTGCTGTGTGACACTGGACAAGTCACCTAGTCTCTCTGAGCAACAACTTTCTTACCTGTAACAAAAACCTTTATACCTGCATCATGGGGTTGTTATAAGGCTTAAAAGAGATGTTCAAGCCCAAGAGCCTGTCAGTCTCCTACCCTAGAGAGAGGAGGGGACTTGTGTAAGGTCACACACAGAGACAGAGCCAGGCCTGGAACCCAAGACTCACTGCTCCCAGCCCAAGTGGGCTCCCAGCCCACTGAACCCAAGACTCACTGCTCTTTCTCTGAGGAGCCATCCCTCATGCTGCTCTGTGAGTCCTTGTTCCAGTGACACAGTGCTGGCTTGGAGGGTGGGGAGTGGGTGGAAATCACGCCTTGTTATATGGTGGTTTACTCTCATCTCTGCTGGGCTGATCCAGCTTCTGATGGTGAGAAAACCAGTGCTTTTAAGAGGCCTTCATGCGTGATCCCATGGAACAGTGAGTTCAGTCTAATCAGCCTCATAGGTGACCTGCCAGTGGGGAGGCTCCCAGTACCCTGAAGAGCAATTAGGGGCTGATAGAAAGGGAAGGAATGCCCCTGTGACTCCAAACCCAGCAGAGCGTGGCCGGTCTGCACAGGATTGTGGGTTGGGTAGGAGCTGGAGAGCCTGATTCCTGTCCCAACAGGAAGCCGCCCAAAAGGCCCTTCTGGGGCTGAGCATGCAGGAGAGGCCTTCCTCTCTGTTGATCTGCACGCTGGCCAGAAACTGCAAGGTCTGGAGTCCAGCCTGTTCTGCATGGCAGCAATTACACAGAAGATTACATTGGAATGGTCTGGCCTTGTAGGAATTACCCAGATAGTTACAGTGCCTGTGAAAGTCTTCCCTTTTCATTCCTGTTCTCTCCATCACTCTCTCTTCCTATGCCTGCTCTTTCTCTCCATCCCTCTCCCCTTCTGCCATTCACTGATCCATTGATTCAAGAGGCATGTGGCACATCAGGGGCTTGAGGCAGACAGGCCTGAGTGTGAGCTTGTCTTCTCCTTTTAATATCAAGTGGATGAGACTTCCTCTCTCTTGGCCATTGTTGTGAGACTAAAAGGGTCAAAAATTGTGGTCAACTTGCTCAACCCTTCTGAGCCTCAGTTTTCCTATCTGTGATTTCACCTGTTTCACAAGGTTATAATATTTAAATTACAATATATGCAGGATATTTACCTCAGTGCCTGGCACACAGTAAATACTCATTTGTATTTTTTAAACGATGGGATATAGGCAACTTCATATGGTTTATCTATTATTTTGGTAGCCTCAACAAAGCTGCCATACCAAATCTCTTTGAGCTTTTGTATCTTTAACCTCTAAACAGCGACAGTGTCTACCTCATAGGGCTGTCGTATAGCTTAAATGAGCTAATATGTGTAAAGTGCTAGTGGTAAGCACCCAACCACTGGTGGCTATTTTTGTTCATTCATTCATTCTACAGATGGTCATGGACTAAGAACCGTATGCTAGGCTATGTGTGAGGTGCTGGGAGTACAGAGGTGGGTCAAACAGCTCTCACCTTCAAGAATTTACTGTCCTGTAGACTTCAGAGGCAAGAGGCTTGAGAATATTTTGTTTCAGGGAAATCAATGAAGCTTCCAAACTGCTGGACTGAAACTTAGCATCTTGTCTTAAGTAGGGAGAGCATTTATTGAGCATCTACTCTGTGCCATGTACAACACACAGTTATTTCATTGAGCTCTTGACATTCCTCTAAGGCAAGTATGACATTCCTCTAAGGCAAGTAAGAGGAAACAGTGGCTCAGAGATTGAAAGTGGCTTGCCAGTATCTATCTAACTGGGGTTCATTATCTTTTACTCTACACGGCTACTCCAGGGAGCAGAGAGGTAGAAATCAGCTTGACCTGACTGGCAGGAGTTTCTTCTCACTGAGTCACCCATGAGTTGGTAGAGATATTTGGGGTCAGGGGAGACTTCTGACAGGTTTAGCCTTCTTGCCTGGGATGGGCCATCTGTGATTGAGAGATAACTAAGAAGTTCTCTAGGAGCTGAGGCATGAGCTGAGAATCATAGAATAATAGTATGAAATCTCTTTAGATCCAGGCCCACTCCCCAAATATGACATGTTAATGAAGGATCCCAGAAAGCCACAGGGTCCCCACTTCCTTTGAAAGGGAGTTAACTGAAATGGAGTTGTATGCTGCACTGCAATAAACTAATGCTCTTAGAATTTTAGCTATTCTTTGTATGAGCTGCTTTGGCAGGGAAATTACATATGCGGAATTTTGAGCTCCGGCCTTATTCAATTTTTAATTAATTTTCGTGTAATAAGCTGTAAGCACATTAATATCAATGAGATACTTTCTGCACTGTGGCTAATATACAGCTTTAAGGAGCCATGGGTATTGTTTTCTCCATTATTTGTGTTGAATAAAGAGTACTAGTTCTCTAAGTATTATTTGCTGGTTCCTAGAGGCATGGGAAGGCTGTAAGAGAGGAATTAAATCTTTCTAGAAGGTTGGGCTGAAATGCTGTCACAGATATTTCTTTGAGGGCCAAGAGAAGAGCACTATGTATGGCATTCATCAAAGATTTGATGTCAGAAATTAAGGGTTCCTCCACATTCTAAGAAGTGGGCAAATTAGGGATCCATACCAAATAAGCCATAGAATTTGGAATAGGATTAGTTTAGTGTTTTTTGTTTGTTTGTTTGTTTTGAGATAGAGTCTCGCTCTGTCTCCCAGGCTGGAATGCAGTGGCGCAATCTCAGCTCACTGCAACCTCCACCTCCTGGGTTCAAGTGATTCTCCTGCCTCAGCTTCCTGAGTAGCTGGGATTACAGGTGCATGCCACTACATCTGGTTAATTTTCTTTTTTGTATTTTTAGTAGAGACAGGGTTTCACCATGTTGGCCAGGCTGGTTTCTAACTCCTGACCTCAAGTGATGCACCTACCTCGGCCTCCAAAAGTGCCAGGATTACAGGCATAAGCCACTGTGCCTGGCCTTAGTTTGGTGTTTTTATAAGAAGATCTAAGCAAGAATTTAAAAATAAAAATATTTAAAGTATTTAGGTTAAATTGGAGTAATTTTGCTATGTCCCATAATATGTAGATATTATGGGATTTCATTTATTCATCCATTAAGTCAGTCATTCTGTGGTAACCTGAGCATATACTATGCATGAGGCATTTTACTAAGCATTATTTGGTACACATTTGTGGAATACAACCTTGTGTCTAGGAGACTACCGGCTATTTTGGAATAATAAGGCAAAGCGGCAAGGCTTATTATAGAGATGCCAATTAATGCTAGAATAGTTCAGTGAAGAGATTATTTATAGAAGAAGGTTAAGAAAGTGACTTTTGAACTGGACCTTTAAGGATGAATAGAATTGAGTCTCATGCAGAAGAAAAGAAATGTTATTCTTGGAGAAGAGCAGAGCCAATCCATATTCAAGGAGAGTGTAGATAGGGTCACCAAATCCAAGGAAAATGACAAACGTGCTTTTCCATGGACATTAATCATGCTCTTCCCTTCTTCATGAATGCCTTTTCCTTCTTCCAACTGGATAGGTACTCTGTGCCCTGCTGGTCTCTCTTTCGTTCCATCTAGAGACAGCCTGCACTAATTCAACTGGCTTGTCTTACATGCGTGGGAACTGAGACCCAGAGAATTAGAGGGGCATTTGGCCAGTGGTTACAGTCTGGACTAGAACCATATCCTCTGTTTATTTTACATGGTCCTGCTCCATTATGTCACAGAATAGAGGCCAAGAAACATTATACAATGGAAAGGTTCAGTGCAACTTCCATTAAGTACTAAACTTGGGGACAGGGATGATTCTGGATAATGGAGGATTATCCAGAAAACCATTTTGTTTTTAACCCTTCTTAGTTCTGAGCTGTTTTTCATATGTGAGTGGGTAGAATATAAGAATCATATTAAATCCCTTTTTGGTTATTGAGGATATTACAGGACCCCAGGCCTGTAATTCTGGGCATGAATTCCCAAGCCTCTTTATTGTTGATGTCAAGCCCAATATATCTGCTAAAAGTTATCATCCAAAGCCCTGCGGTGAGATTGTTTTCTTATCTTTTGCCTTGTTTCAATGACAGAGAGAAAGAGGGAAGTAGATGGTATTTGAGTTACTGAGAGTTCTGATTTAGCAAGGCTTGATTCACTGAAGTCGCTCTGTTTCAGAGAAATGCACCATTTGGACAACTCTAGCTCAGTGATTCTGAGTTGTGGTGAAAGGAGACATGAGTTTGGGTTTGGGGAGGTTCTGGGAATGTGGGTCTCAGCAAAATTTGACAGCTTCCTGCCTGGTCTCTCCAGTGCTCCTAACGCCCCAAGAAACCAGCTTGCCTCACAGCTCTAGATGTAAAGAGTTGTTTCTTCCCCAAAGAAGGGGTCAGATGGGTACAGGGAGTTTCCAGGATGGGGAAATGCAGCTGGCAGTCTCCAGAGGAACTCAGCTTCCCCAGGGCTTATTTAATGGCTTTCTTCCCATCCCTCTTCTCTGGGAATTTCTGCTATCACAACCTGATACTCCTTGAAGGACTCCATGAAGAAATAACTAGGGATGCTCCTTGGTTACAAAAAAAAAAAAAAAAAAAAAAAAAAAAAAAAAAAAAAAAAAAAAAAAAAAACTGGCTTTTT
>NW_016803902.1:1238614-1308697 GCF_001698545.2 Rhinopithecus bieti
AAAAAAATCGCCTTTTTGCTCTAGTCTCTGATTTACAAAGATATTCCCTTGCCAAGCACAACAACGTCTACCCACAGTGGTTCTACTAACAAGGAGGGACCAGTCAGCAGGAATCCTAGTGTCTCTCATAGGAAACTTGCCAAGAGAGGAATATGTTTTGGGGTGTAGGGAGAGGGAAACCAAACAGTCCATAGCCAGTGAGAACCTCTTTTCAGGCTTAGAGTAAACAGTCCTATCAATTTTTTTTTTTGGTTGGGGGGCGGGGTTTTCATTAATTTATTGACTCCTCCCAGAACTGCTCTATTGGCAGGAAATTTATGTCTCTCTTGAGGACCTATCTGACTCTCAGCTCTACCACACTGCCCAGGGACCTAATGATTTATGCAGTGTGAAGAATCTTCATACTTTTTCCTCTCATCAGAGGGAGCAATGGCATTTGATGAATTCAGTGCTGCTATTTGCTTCACATAGAACATCCATTTAAGACTGGTCTTGGCACCTCTCTCACTGGAGGAGAGGATTAAAGAAAAACACAAATTAAATCCCTGGCATGGCACCCTGTTACAGTGTGACTGAGACTTCTTAGCAGCTGACCAGGACACTCTTAGCTTCCAGATTCCCTTTGACTCAATCAATGAAAAACGACCCATATCAAAATAAGCTTCTCCTCCAAGGGAACCCAAGCTGTGGCTCCTTTGTTCAGATCCCCCCTGCACACATCTGTCAAAGAAATCAAGTCATATGGCTACTCTGAGTGTCTTTCCTCCCCTGCAGAAAGAGGATGGCAATGCTCTTGCACTTGATGTGGGCTATAAATGAGATAACGCATATAAAGCTCTACGCAGCTCCTGGCGCACAGCAGGATTGCAATTGTGCTGGTCCTTCTTCTTCCTGCTGCTTCTCCCTTTCTTTCGTTTAATAAGAAATAGAAGAGCACATGCAGCTAGGATTACTGAGGAGACACCTGTTATTTTTAACCTGAAGCTTTGCCTAGTTATAGGAGGGCAGCATGTTAAGTGTCAAATAGAACTCAGGCAAAATTGTCATTTTCATCTTCAGAATCCAGGTAGGAAACTCCTAAGGGAATCTAACCTCTGGGACACATGACTTGAAGTCAAATGGCTTCCTGTCTATGGCACAAACAGTTGTTGTTGTTGTTTTAATTTCTGGGATGGGGTCAAGGGCAGGGGAATTGCAATCTCCCACAGCCATGCCAACAGTATATCATCAAGATTTAGGGTATTTACCATTCTAACATGTGAAAGATGGCATTTTGATATAATTTAACTTTTTATTTTTTAAATCATGAGTGAAGGTGAACATCTTTTGTACTCAAAAGCCACTTGTATTTCACTGTCTGTGATCTGTCCGTTCACTGCATGCAGTTGTTTCTTATTGGGTTGTTGACCATGTACTTACTGATTTCTTAAACTTTTTATATATTGGAGAGCTAATCCCCTTCTGATATGAGTTTGAATCTGCATCCCCCCATGTTTGTTTTCTGTGTTTTTTATTGTGTTTGGGGTATTTATTTAATGTAGCCAAATTAATCATTTCTTTTAGAACTTCTGGATTCTTGGTCCAAATTAGAAAGACCTTCTTTACAGGTTGTAAAAGGATTCTCCAATGATTTCTTCTGCTATTATAATGGGTTTTAAAAATACATTTAAATCTTTGAGACCTTTCACATTTTAAGAAAACCCAGAAGTCAGGGTTTTTGTTGTTGTTGTTGTTGTTGTTAAATATCCCAATTTTTAATATTGGCAACTAATTTAAAACACACATACACACATACCATTTCCTAATTTGTTTAAAAGCCTCTGGCCTTTGTCTGTCGGTGTCTGTGGCTTGGAAGGGGTAGTCTAGTGGTCTATCTCAGTACTGGGCTTTGGGAGACGCTGGACATTTTGTCAGCTGCAAAGGGGGACTGAACCAATTAATGTGGGCCATCACTGAGAATTAGCTCCTTGACTCATTCAAGCTAGTGTACCATCTTGGCTGCATTTAATTGGTTTTGCATCCAAAGAGGTAAGTGCTTATCCCTGCTGTTACTTATACTGAATTCAGATTTGGATTACCTGACTTTTAAAAAAATGCAGCTTGTGTTCTTCCTTCTGTCTTTTGAGATCACTGGTCAATGGTGATACTTGAATGTGAAATTTGATACATTGAGCAGGAATTAAACCTTGAGCTCTATTAGTTTTGCTCTTTTTGGGGAAGTACCTTAGCAGTCATCTTTCCTCTATGCCACCTAGTCATCTTCCTGTCATAAAAATTTCTAAGCAGAGAATCAGGGTGGGAAGAGAAGGGCTGATCAGTAGGACTGTTAACTTGTGAAATGAGCAGAGGTGTGCAAGCTGATTGTGGGAAACTTCTTTCCCATGTGATTCTTTCTTCATGCATATCAGGAAAGCTGTTGCCTAAGAGCCTTGATGTGTGTGCATTATAATAATGTACGTGGAGGCAAAGGTAAGGTTAGAAAGGACTTCCTCCTAGCCCCACTACACAGCCAAGGAATTCAAAACTGGATACCCCTAAAACAGAGAGGTCACCTGGGGAGAAGGGGAAAAGGGAAGACCCTAAATAGACCTCCATCCTTTTCTACCCAATTGCATAAGCTCAGTAAGCCCTCTGTGAAGCCTTTCTAGAATCCCCCAGGTGCACGCAGTCTTCTGCCTCTCTTGCCGGATTGGGAGCTCAGTGAGTCCAGAGGTGGTGGTTTCCAGGTCTGTATCTAGCTCTAATCATAGTTCCTGGAGCAGGGCTGGTACTCTGTGAATTGAAAACTAGTGCCAATGCATTTATTTATTGGGCTGCTCCTTGCACCACCAAGGGGGCCAGGCCCAAGTTTAAAGGTCAGTCTCCAGTCACTTTTCAGTTAACCAATCAATAAAACCTCACTGGGCTATTATGGGAGTGTCCATACACTTGGTAGAAAAAAAAAGACGCATGGAGATCAGGATATTTTGGTCTCAATGTTGATTCTGCCAGTTACCCAGTGGGTGACCTTAGGCAGCAGGACTCCAGCCTCTCTGAACCTCAGTTTCATCTTCTCTAATAGGAGGAAGTTAGACCACAGCTCTCCACAGTCTCTTCATCTTTGCTGTTCTTCAAGTCCGTTGGTTTAAGATTGCAGGGAGGGGCCTCTGCTCAGTGATGGCAAATAGAGGAAGAAGGGAGCACTGTTGACTGGGCACTCCCAAGTGTCCCAAGCCGGACACTTTAAAGATTGACATAACATTTTCATTTTAGTTCTCAAAACATTTCTAGGAGGTGAGCATTGTGCTCTCCATTCCCCCCATTTGACAGATGATGAGGAATCTAAGGTTTGGGAAGATTAAGTCCTGAGATCGTGTAACCAGTTTCTTGAGTGGCCTGAAGTCAGCAAGATTTCATCAGGAATGCACATTGTCTTTTCCCACTAGGGCCTCCAAACTAACTTCCCTGTCACTTGGTGAAACATCATTTCCAGTCCCTTTTAGGTATTAGAAAAAAAGTGGCAGCAGCCTCATCTTGAGTAATAAAGTCTAGCCCAACATAAATGGAAACTTCAATTTCACATTCGGTTTACAAACCTTGTCCCTTCCATCAGCTCAAACGTGGTCTAGCGCTCAGGGAGCAATGGTGGGCATGAGGGGACCCTGGCTGGCCTTTCACTCTTCAGTTCCACTTCTTACCCACGCGTCCCCTTACCGCCACCCCTCTCAGTTCTGGCTCCCTAGGGCTGAGCAAGGGAAGGAAGGAATGGGGCAGAGGCCTCTTCATACAGCTGATGCTCTTTGCACTTCTCGCTTGGACATCCAATCACTTTTGCTGGGGCAGTTTCCTAGAGTCAGCTCTTCCATGGAGCATCTGGCAGGCTTTCTGAGAGCCTCTGAATGTGGTCTCTTCCCCCAAAGCTGACCCCTTTGGTTTCTTCTCCCCTTCTTCAGTCCCCTCTCGCATAGCCTTCTCAGGCTGGGTCCTCTTGAGACAGTTCAAGCCCAGCGACCCTCACTGGCATTCCCTGTCCCATAAGCACAGTGCACCCTTGCCCTGCCAGGAGGGGAGTGAGCAGTGAGCCCAGCTGCTGATGCCATCTGCTCACCTGGCCATCACTGCAGCTTCAGCTTGTGGGCAGCAACGTTTATTTTACACACACTTTCAAACTCCTGGAGACAGATCAAGTTCTCAAGAACTTTCTCACTTTGGCCTGCTTCACTAACACCAGGTGGTTGTTTTTGCAAGTTTCTGGAGCTCTGCACACATCCAGTTAAGATGATACGATGCCAGTCTCCCCTGCTGTGTGGATCAGTTGACAGCTGAGGGTAGAGAGCATCACCTTTCTTTGTCCCCTCCAATTCATCTACAGATGTCCTTGGAAAGGTCTGCTCCTCAGAGAAGCTCCAGCCTCCTCTGTACAGCTTCTTACCCAGGGAGGGTGTTTCCAGGCTAGCTTTGCCGTCTTCCAGAAGTGCCGCAAGTGTGTCAAGCAGCCCTCTAGAACATGGACTACTTGCCACCAATTATCTTTAGCCTGAGGCTTTAGCCAAGATTTAGACATAAGAGAAAAAAAAAACTCCCTACATGGCCTGCTAAACCTTTGCAATATAAATCTGCCTTATTTTAGCTTGTTAAAGACAACATAGACAGGCAGGTGGAGGGGCATCTCATCCCTGCCTGGAAGCTGCCCACAGCTGGTTTCCACTGCTCTTCCTCAGCCCTGGTCTGATGGTACCAGGGATAAACAGTGCATCCCTTCAAGCCGTGCTGAGGTGCTGCTGGTTAAAGCCTGAAGTGGGAATTGGCATAGCAGGCTGTTGCTTCCTGGAGCAAGGAGGTAAGCAGGCATTCTTCTAGTTCTTTGCTGCATTTAATGACTGCTGGAGCTGGAAGCGTGACAGGGCACTGCAGTGTACCCATCTTAGTGTGCCCCAGGAGGAGGTCCTGGGGGTGGGTAAGCATGCTATGCTGAGAAACAAGACCAACCACTGAGCACAGAAGCCACAAAAAGACCCCGTCTCCATGGTTTTCAAATTTTATTTCTGTTTCAGAAAATATTGTTCCAAGAAACTCTTACCTGGAATTCTGTTGTGCTAGAACAGTTTTTCTGGCCAAAGTGAGGTTGGGGCTGGATGCTGACTTCAACCTTCTTGGTCTCCTTCCTCTCCTTGTGGTTCTGATAGGACTGTAAGGAACCTTTGGTTTACAGAGCAGACAGTAACAAACAAACAAACAAACAAACAAACACCTGGTGTCAGAAGATAGAATTTAGATTAAGAGCAAATTTGCAGGACTGGGACTTTCCATAGAGTCTCTTAAGATGAAATATAATAAGCCAAGATTTGCACATATAGGTGCAAGGTAGAGAGTGCTGGCTTAGCAGCAGCTAGGAAAAACACAGCTTTTGGATTTTTCCATAACACACATCACATTTTCCAACACACATCACAGTGTGATCTGGTTGTCAAAAGCATTGATAAGACTGGGTGTGGTGGTTCATGCCTGTAATCCCAGCACTTTGGGAGGCCAAGGCTGGCTTATCACCTGAGGTCAGGAGTTCGAGACCAGCCTGGCTAACAGGGTGAAACCCCATCTGTATTAAAAATACAAAAATTAGCTGTGTGTGGCAGCACAGGCCTGTAATCCCAGCTACTTGGGAGGCTGAGGCAGGAGAACTGCTTGACCTCGGGAAGTGGATGTTGCAGTGAGCTGAGATCACACCACTGCACTCCAGCCTGGGCATCAAGAGCAAAACTCCATCTCAAAACAAAACAAAACAAAACAAAAACATTGATAAACCTGAATTCACATTCTGTGAATGTCATGAAAAGCCAGAATCCTTCTGTAGAAATTGCCACTTTCCTCTCCTGTGGCCCACCCCTGTCATCATTGTTAATTGATGTTTATTGATTAAGGGAGGGCATTTGAACTAACCCACAGCCTGGCCAGCAGCTGCTATGACAAACTGTGGCTGAAACATTTCATGACTGAGTTGGTGGTGATTAAGGGAAAAGATCATATTCTCTCCCTGTGGAAGTGTTGAATTTAAGTCATAGAGAGTATGTTGGGAAAAAAACCACAAATGACACACTCACGAGAAGGCAGGCAGAAGCCAAGAGGCGTCATGGACAATGAGGAGGTGAAAGCCAGGATGAAGCAGCCACTGAGAAGACATAGAGGGTGAGGCAGTGGGAGAGTGGGTGGTATTGAGAGCAGCAGAAGTCAACCAGGAAAGAGCTGGGGCCCCCAAGCTACAGCTAGGGTGTCCCTGTAGTTGAGACTGCACTGAATTCTAGATTTCCCTGCAGGTTTCAAAGCATGTTCCAGTACTAATCCATTCCAGGGTTTCTGTGAGGCCCAGGTTCTTGTGTTCTTTATCCTCATTTGAATCTCCCCAATAACTCTTATGGCAGCTGAGGAGAGCTGCTGCTGTCCTCTGAGGCAATTCTGACTTTTCAAAATGCCTCAAACCCAATGACAAGAGTCCAGCTCACCCAGAACTGTAGTGTCCTGAAGGCACCGATGTTAACCCCTTTCCATATTGCTCAAACTTGTGGCCAGCTCCTGTCACTTCAGTTTTCACTGGACATTGACAAGCTGGAGTATGTTCTGACGAAGAGTCCTGGGAGTTATGCTGTAGAAAGAGAGGACTTTGGGGCAGAGATAAGGAAAAGATAAGAGTTCAGACTTCAATTCTGTCTTCGAATGCCTGAAGGGCCAATATGTAGAGATGGGACTATATTTTGGGAGGATGCCTCTAAAGGGCAGATATGGGACTGAAAAATGGAATGTTTGTGGAGGTCAGTTTCAGCTTTCTAACTGGAAGTGCTCTTTAACACTAGAATGTGTTACTTCATTAAGCGGTGAGCTCCCCATCAAAGAGGGCAAGCAAGAACAGGATACTCCACCTGGAATGCTCTAGAGGAAATTTCTGCATTTGATGGGGCACCAACAAGGTAAAGCCCAAGGGCCCCTGCAAGCATGAGATCCTTGGCTTTATTTTGTGCCTTTTAATAGGAAACAGAGATCTGGTCCTGTTGACCTCCCTAAAGGGAGGAAATGGAACTTGTTGACTATTGCTTTTTAAGACTGAATTTGGAAGCAGGCAAAAACAAATCTATTTTCAGAGCAGCAAATGCCAGCACAATTTATATCAAAGCCCCCATCTGCTCAACTGAAAGGCGGTGGTATGGACCAAGCATTTTGTGAGCCAGCAACAGCCTTGCTTGTTGAAGAATGTAAGCTCCACAGGGACTCTCTGATTAGGCCTCTGAAGCTAACTGGGGACTTTATATTAACTTCTTGCAGTTGTGACCACTGTTGGCAAATTGCATTTCCCCTAATTCAAAGGCAGATCATTGCTTTTCAAAAGATCTCACATCCAATTGAATGTTTAAAGTATTACATGCACAAATAAAATCTGTATTAGAGAAGTCTCAAAAAACAGAAATATATTAGAGTAAATAATGCTGGCTGCTGTAAGAGATGAGCCTCAAAATCTCAATGGCTTAACACTTCAGCATCTGGCCAATAGGCGAAGGAAGAGAGCAAGAAGTATCATGCAGGAAGTGTAGGTGCCAGGCTTGGAAGTAATGATTATTTTGCACACACTCCATTGGTGCAAACAAATCATATGGCCTCTGTTGGATGAAAGGAGACTGGAAAATGAGCCAAAAAAGAGAGGAGAACATGGATATTGGTGAACAACAGCAGTCTGTTATAAGAAACAGAAGATATGGTGTCTCAAGAGATGGATACTACAAATTTATCCATGAAATTGGAGCAAGGCATCAGATTTTACACATAGTAGATGCTCAGTGGCTGATGATGTAGACATTAAAGATATTAATGCATCTTGGTCCCTGGAGGGAGAAAGTGGCACTGGGGTTCATTTCTGTGTGATTAGGTGATGGAGAACTGAAGCATTTTTAAAAGCAGAATTCGTGTGTCAGAATGGCCAATGTTTTATTATTGATAATTAGAAAAAGGAGAATGAAGAAGTTGGAGAGAAAGAAAGGAAGTGAGGAGTTTTTCGGTGTAGCCTTGAGAAGAAGAAAGGAGCTGAGTTGCCACCAGAAGCATGGAATCTAGAGCCGGACTGGACATGAAGTTACCAAGAATGAATACACAGTGATTTATCCCCAGCTTTGGGGCACATTTCTTTTTTAGCTCCTTTAGAAAATAAGTATTTTAACAGCTCCTAGGGCATTTTCCTCTTTTGCAAAATCAAATGAGTCTGAACTGGGAGGTGGGGTCAACACCTTGGCTTTGTTATAAATGAGACTTCAAATATCACAAAGATGTTCATTAACCTTATACATGGAAATATCAATTGTCACGTGAATCTCTCATATTTTATGGTCAAAACAGCACAGGAAAAAAGCAAAAGATTGTGGATTTTTTTTTTTTTTGGCCAAGATCTTTTCAGCAAAGATTAAAAACATTCTTTATTTTCTCAAAATATGTCTCAACTTCTCACACTGATATCCAGTTCTTCGAAATCTTTTTCTTTCCTTTTTAATTGATAAATAATTGCATATATTTATGGGGTTTTCAGTACATATGGTGTTTCAGTACATGTATACATTGTGGCATGATCAAATTAGACTAATTTAGCATATCCATCACCTCAAATATCTATCATTTCTTTGTGGTGAAGGCATTTAAAATCCTATTTTTAGACTATTTTGAAATGTACAATACATTATTATTAATTATAGTCACCATGCTGTGCATTAGGTCATCAGAACGTATTCCTCCTATCTAACTGAAATGATATCCTCTAACCAATGTCTTCACTTTCCCTGTCACCCTTCCCATCCCACCACCAGCTTCTGGTAACCACCATTCTACTCCTTATATGAGTCTGGCTTTTTTAGATTCCATATATAAGTGAGACCATATCATATTTGTCTCTCTGTGCCAGGCTTATTTCACTTGGCATAATGTCCTCTAGGTTCATCCATGTTGTCACAAATGGCAAATGTTTCTGTTTTTTTAATGGCTGAGTAATATTCCATTGTGTATACATACCACATTTAAAAAATCTATTCATCTGTTGATGGGTATTTCAGTTGTTTCCATATCTTGGCTATTGTGAATAGTGCTGGGAGTGCAGACATCTTTTTGACATATTGATTTCAATTCCTTTGAGTATATGCCCAGAAGTGGATTGCTGGGTCATGTAGTAATTCTATTTTTAGTTTTTTGAAGGACTTCCATACTGTTTTGCAAAATGGCTATACTGATTTACAGCACCACTGACAGTGTACAAGGATTCTCTTTCTACCGTAGTCTCACCAACACTTGTCTTCCTTGTTTTTTTGATAATAGCCAGGCTAACAGGAGTGAGATGATAGCTCATTGTGGTTTTAAGTTTTATTTTGCTGATGATTGAGATGCTGAGCATTCTTCCTTTATCTGTTGGCCATTTGTATGTCTTCATTTCAGAAAGCATTCAAGTCCTTTGCCTATTTTTTAGTAGGGTTATTTTTGTTCTTGTTATTGAGAAATTTGAGTTCTTTGTCTATTTTGGATATTAGCTCTTTATCCAATGTATGATTTTCAAATATTTTCTTCCAGTTTCTGTATTGCCTCTTCATTCTATTAATTGCTTCCTTTGCTGCGCAGCTTTTTAGTGTGATGTGAACCCATTTGTTTATTTTTGCTTTCGTTGCCTATGATTTTGGGGTCACATCCAAGAAATAATTGCCCAGACAAGTGTCATGGAGATTTTCTCCTATGTTTGCCTCTAGTAATTTTACACTTCCAAGTCTTACATTTAAGTGTTTAAGTCTTTAACCCATTTTGACTTGATTTTTGTAGGTGGCATAAGTCAAGAATTTAATTTCATTATTCTTCATGTAGATGTCCAGTTATCCCAAAATTGTTTATTTAAGAGACTGTTCTTTTCCCCATTGTTTGTTCTTGGCATCTTTGTTGAAAATCAGTTGATCATAGATGTGTGAATTTATTTCTGGGCTCTGTAGCCTATTCTATTGGTCTGTATGTTTTTATGCCAGTAACATGCTGTTTTGGTTACTATAGCTTTGTAATACCTTTTGAAATCCTATAGTGTGATGCCACCAAGCTTTTTTTTTTTTTTTTAATTTGGTCAGTATTGTTTGGCTATTGGGGGTCTTTCATGGTTCCACTGAATTTTAGGATTGTTTTCCTATTTCTGTGAAAATGACATTGGAATTTTGATAGGGATTTCATTGAATCTATAGATTGCTTTGGGTAGTATGGACATTTTAACAATACTAATTATTCCACTTTATGAACATGAGTTAGAAGACTTGGAAACAGCTTTCCATTTATTTGTGTCATCTTCAATGTCTTTATCAATATTTCATGGTTTTCAGTATACAAGAGCTTTCATTTTCTTGGTTAAATCTTATTTTCTTTGATGCTGTTATAAATAGGATTGTTTTCATAATTTCTTTTTCAAATAGTTCATTGTTAGTGTATAGAAATGCTACTGGGTGTCTGTATATTGATTTTATATCCTATAACTTTACTAAGTTCTTTTATAAGTTATAATACTTTTTTGGTGGAGTCTAAAGGATTTTCTCTACATAAGATCATGTAGTCAGCAGAGAGAGTTTCACTTCTTCCTTTCCTATTTGGATGCCTTTTCTTTCTTTTTCTTGCCTAATTACTAAAATGAGGTAGGTAAGACTGTGAAAGCAGCAGTGCATTTCTAGATAATGTGATCTGTCACAAAGGAAACTGACCACTCATGAGATAAAGCTACTACTGTCATCAACTCATTTAACTGGAAGGTTCCAGGTTCATTAGTTTCTGATTACTTAAGGCTAACCAGAAAAATACTATTTTCCAATCCTTGGAAAACTTTCAACTCAAAACCCACTATCTTCCCAAACATACATGGTAAGTACAATCGAATCTCTGCTTGATGACTGAGGATTTCACAGTGTCTTGGGGTCATCCTTTAAATATTTATTCCTATCAGATCAAACCTGTATCCAAGCGTTAATATATAAAATTTGTTTCCAACAGCACCCCACACTCTGCTTCTCTTTTATCTTTTCCATCCCCTTCCTTCTGTCCTCTTGTCTTTCTTTGCACCATTATTTTCCAGCAAAATTAATTCTGGAAAATATTGGGGACAATAGTCTTTTATACCTTTGGCTGAATTCCTTCTTTAGGCAGTTAAAGCTCACAAATGGGTCAAATATCCAAATGTCTATTTGCAAAAAGTTATTGCATTTCATCAAATCTCAAAAACCATTGATTATAACATTCACTATGATTTTATGTACCACTCAGAAAAAAAAAGTTACTGCCAATTAAACTGTGACATGATGCATTCTCATCACTTAGAATTTTTCTACCCATTATAAAGTTTTCTTATACTTAACTAGACATAACTTTCTATCGTATCACTATTGTGCATACATAAAAAAGACACAGGCAAAATACATTGAATAAGTATTCCTCAAGCATCTTCAGTTAGAGGCTGAGTTTTCAGAATCACTTCTGAGTCATTGATATGTGTATTTTCCTACATCATATCACTCTCTGTGCCAGCATAATCATTGGTGATTTAATGTTTCTGGAATGAATTCTTAAAAGATTGAAAAGCCTTTACTGGGGCTAGGTTCCAAGCCATCTTCTTGGCAATGATATAAAGTGCTTCTACTTTTAACTCTGGTCTCACCTGACTTCTGATCCACCACCACCCATCCCTTGTCTTATAGTCATTTGATTCTCAGGGTTAAGAGAGGAGTTCTCTGTGGCCTCATCCTTGTGCTTTAATGTGCACCAAGGTACTCTCCATGGACTATCTTGTCCATCCTTAACAACAACCCCATGGGTACTATTGTTATCCCAGTCTATAGGTGAAGAAGCTGAGGCTTCTGAAGATTAAGTAGCAGTCATCAGCCACTATGTGTGGCAAGACAGGGAGCAGGGGAAGCACAGGTTTGGATGCAAGCAGCCCTATTCTCAAATCTTCTCTTCAGCCCTTGTGAGCTATGCAATCCTGGGGAAATTATTCTGTATCTCAGAGTCTGTTTTACCAGCTACTATGATCTGTTTTTACTCATAACACTTCTGACACCAAATGTGAGGATTTTCCACACCAGCAACCAATTTTCAAACTCTCCAGACACCAACCATTCCAACAATTCCATTCAATTCTGACTCTAACTAACTACCTAGTGACATTGACCAATCGGCTATAAATTAGGATTTTCCATACCTCCTTCCTTGGGTTTGATAATTTGCTAGAATGGCTCACAGAACTCAGGAAAGCATTTTATTTACATTGACTGGTTTATTATAAAGGGTACAGATTAATAGTCCAAAGGAGAAGTGCATAAGGTGAGGTCTGGAAAGATCCTGATTGCAGGAGTCTCCATTCTGTAAAATTAGAGTGCGCCACCCTCCTGGCATGTGGATGCATTCACCAAACCAGAGGCTCTCTAAACCCAAAGGCTGTCTAAACTTAGAAGTTTAGAGATTTTTTTTTTGTAGAGGTTTCATTAAGGGGCATGATTGATTAAATCATTGGCCGTTAGTGATTAGCGTAATCGCCAGCCCCTCCCTGCTCCCTGGAAATGGGGAGTGGAGAGGGCTGATTGCTCCAATCCTCCATTGCATGGTTGGTTCCTCTGGCACCCAGCCCCCATCATGAAGTTTTCTAGGGTCTCACAAAGGCTCACCTCATTATCATAAACTCAGGTGTGGTTGGAAGGGGCTTGTATGAATAGCGAAAGATGCTCTTTTTCACTCCTATGGCTTGGGAAGTTCCAAGGGTTTTAGAAACTCTCTGCCAGGAACCCAAGACAAAGACCAAATAGATATTTCTTATTATATCACAATATCGTACCAGCTAAGTGGCAGTGATACACACTGGGGTCTATTGGAGGGTGGAGGGTAGGAGGAGAGAGAGGATCAGAAAAAAATAACTAGTAGGTACTAGGCTTAATACCTGGGTGATGCAATAATTTGTACAACAAACCTCCTGAAATGAGATTACCCTGGATCATCCAGGTGGGCACCACATAATCACACTGGTCCTTAGAAAAGGGATATAGGAAAAGTCAGTCATTTTACTTATGTAACAAACCTGCACATGTACCCCCGAACTTAAAATTAAAAAAAGACCGGTGTCAGTGACAATATTGACCTCACAAAGAGGTTGTGAGCTGTGGATGGGATAATCTATGTAATAGGCCCAACATGATACCTGTGTTTACTTTCTATGTCCCAATGTGGTCATTCACATATTTGGCTCCTTAATCATTCATACATGACATGATCAAGAAATACATTTTTATGAATGAACATGTGACTGATGCAATTTCCTAGGTAACTGAGGGTTAATTAGAAATCCTCTTTTGTTTCAAACCTTGTTAAAAATCCTTAGAACATGTCAGAATTCATTTTTCTTACATGCACTGAGCATGATTTAATCTTCCATTCATTCCAAACATCAGTCCTCATTACCCAGAGCTGCAGGTATAGCCAAGGATGATGTGGGATATTGAGAGTAACATGCAAATTGGTTTCAAAATTAATTACAAGTGAAATTTTAAAAGTAACTTACTTTTTGCTCAGACCTTCAGCAAAACACCCATATATTTGAAGTTATATAATTAAAAGCTAGATAATAGAAGCATTCTTTCTTTATGTTCAATTGCCACTCAAGTGTTTAGTCGATCATTCATGTAAAAAATAATCATTCGGGGCCTACTACGTGCCAGGCAAAGGGCTGGTATACCAGATAGATGTGGTTGCTATCTGCATGAAGCTACTGTCTAGTGGGGAGAACAGACAATTAGCAGGGGATGTACTGGATGCTATGGGAAGCCATGGCAAGAATCCCAACTCAGTCTCAAGTTGTCAGTCTTGGGTCTAGTAAGGGTGGTGGTGGTGGTGATGGTCGGGACAGGGAAGGCATTCTGAAGGAAGTGATGGTTAAACCAAGTGCTTCAGGATGAGTTGGAGTTAGGCAAAGGGAAAAGTTGTAACCTGTACAAGGGTGCAACTAGTATTGTCCAAGCTGCTGGGGTCAGTGTGGTTGGAATAGAGGGTGGGTCTGGGAAGTTGGGAACGGGGTAAGGAGAGGGGCGAGGTTATGCTCCTGGCTGATTCTCTCATGGGAGGCTTATATAACTCTAGTCATTCACTCTTGTATTGGACATTTATTTGGTACCAAGGATGCTGAAAGTACAGACTGTGTTAGGTTAAGTGCAGTCAAGTATGGTAAGGGGGTGAGAGATGGGCACAGAATACCAAGCCATGGCTGTCTTGATAACTGTTGAACCTGTTTCCCAGCCTACACACCTCCAGGCATCGACTAGGCATTTGGTGAACTCTAGGTGACTGACTAACTGAATTAATGAATGGAGACTTGGTTTAACCTTCACCCCCTCCCCCAACAACTGTTATCGTTATTTTCTTTGTGCAGGATAAACATCTTGAAACACCTCTGCCCCATCGCTAAGTAGGCCAGTCTTCCATAGTGTCTAGAAACCAGTACAGAAAAAATGCAGTTTGACCTTGCTGTCATCGTTTGCAGTGTAATGAGGAAAACAGGCATTAAATAACTAACCATACAAATAATTGTGTAATTAAAACTGTGGCACATGATACAAAGAAGATGTACAGGATGATGGAAGGGCACATAAAGGAAAAAGCCCAGGAAGGCTTTATTGAGATATTGACGTTTAACTAGGTTTAGAAGGGGCAAAAGGAGGCGGGAAGAATATCTCAGGCAGGGGGAGGAATACAATGCAAAGGCCTTGGCAGGACAAAAGGCTGGTGTGACTGGACCCTGGGGATCAGCTAGGAGGATGGCTGGAGATGGGTCTGGAGCTTGGAGGAGATTCCTCTGCAAGGTCTCTCAGCCATGTTGGAGATTTTGGTCTTTGACTTAAGAGTCCTAGTGAGATATTGAAATGTTTTAAACATGAGAGATATGTGATCAAATCACACTGGCTGCTGTGAGGAGAATGGATTGGAGAGGTACAAGAAAGGGCACTGGGACACAAACACACCCGCACACCCTTCAACAGGCTGACAACACCTTGTGTACAGATAGTGGTAGGAGCATGAAACTGAGATCTGATTAAGAGAGGACCAAAGTCATTGCACATCATTTCTTCCTAGTCTTTTCGAAACGACCCACTCTTTCATCCTGTCTTATGGCAGGCACTCGTAAGTGGGCTGCTACTTGTTACTTATTTTTTAACCAATTTTGTGAGACAACAGACATGGTGCTTCTCTTGTGGTTGTTATTCTCAAAGAGAGGATGTTGGTTGCAGCAGAAAATGTATCAGAGCTCATTTTCTCCCTTGGCTTCAGCAGGGAGCCAGGGGCTGGGGGTGCTAAGTTGTACAGGAGTGGAATCTACTCTTCTGTCAGCCGCTGGCTTGAAAGCAAGCATTAGCACATATTCAATTTGGTCTGGGAGCTCTCCTCTGGACACCGAACCTGGTCCTTATCTCATTTTTCCCATTAATAATGAGCTGTTAAATCACATTGCTCATGCCATTTGCAAGATAGCAACGTGCGGTTTAATTGTGGCTGCTCTGATCCCCCATCATCTCAATCCTCCTCCTAATGGCTTGGCAGGCGGGGCAGGGCTGCCTGGGAACCACTGGCTCAGGCCTGCCATTTCCTGGTCTAGCAATCTCCAGTTTTAGAAACAGAGACTGCTGTGGCGGAAGTGGAGTGGAGCTCTGAGTGTCAGGGCCCTGGGGAGGGGAGACTGCATGTACTCACACCTGCATTCTCCCTCCTCCCCAGCATCCCAGAGGCCCTCTCAGAAATCCTAATGGTTGAGGAAAGGGGGCTGGCCTGGCAAGAGGCTGGGCCTCCATTCCTGTTTCTCCTGCTCATTGCCTGAGCCTTTCAAACCGTTCCCACTCCTATCTGGTTTTCACTGGCGGCACAGGCAAGTTGCTGACTTCCTGGGATAAGACCGGCTGATACACAAGGATAATTAAGTCTGTGGGTTTGGAATCACTCAAAAGCAAAGGTGAAATGACTCAACACAGAGGAGGGCTTTCCCCCAGAGAAGTGACTCATGCTCTGGTGGTGGATATGGCTAGAAAGAAGGTACATTTCTCAAATGTGAGAAGGTGACCGTTTCTCTGCTGTTGCCGGAGAGCCCAAGTGTGGGAGAGCTGGCCTGGATTAGAGGGCAGGGCTCGGGTGGCTTGCAGAAGCCTACAGTGATGTTGGGAGATGGTGGCATCATAGGAAGGGTCCAGGGCTCTGGTCCTACCCTGCCACCAACTGGCTGGGTAAACTTAAACAAGTCCCCCTTTGGCAGCCTTGGCCCTAGAGTCCCAACCTTTACAACAAGTTTGACAATGTGCTATATAAAAAGTTTCATTCTCTCCCTTCCAGTAGCTTCAAGTGTGTGCTTGTTTCCCTTGACTAAAGCAGCTTAGAAGTGGATTGTCCTGTGTTTTTGGTGTTTTGATTTCAGCTGCCTCTTCCACCATCGGGAGAAAAGTGGTCCCTTTTAGGATGAGATTTGAGATGCAGTCCTGCCCAAAGAGGTCCCCCTACCTACCCATCAAGGTGTCTGAAATGCCCACATTTAGATCTAACTGGAGAGGGAGGCCAGGTAACATAGTAAAAAGAGCATGAGCTTTGGGAATGAGACATGAATCTTTGGCATCATATTACTCATACCACTTCCTTCTTCCTGAAGACACAGTCACCTTGCCCTGCTGCCACCTACGGCAGCATCCTTGCTAGACTCTCTGAGCTGAAGCCCTGGGCCAGCATGGCCTTCATGCCCTCTATCCCAGGCCTTATCCTTGCTGAGTTGCTCCTCCACTGCGACATTTGGATGAAATGCTACACTGCAGGATATGGCTTCTGGCCTTCTCAGTGGCCACCAACGGCCTGCAATGATGTAGAAGTACAGAGTCAACTCTCCATGGAGTTGGATCAATGGGAAGGAAGAAACTTGAAAGAGATGGGCAGTGCATCCCCACTCTCTCTCCCTGCCATAGACCACTCTGAGATACAGTTTGTCCTTGCAGATCTTTTGCAGAAAGTCCCACCTGTCAGGTGACGTGCTGCATCTCCCTGCAGCTTGTGGCAAAGCAGTGACCAGCACACTAAGGCATCTCATTGCATCCTTTTGCTCCTCTCTTCACTTGGGTTTTCTTCTCTCCTCTTTCTCACTGTCCTGGGCTTGCACTTCCCAAACAGAGTTTACACTTAATTCCTGCTCAAGCTCTGCTTTCTACAAGACCCAGACTAAGACATCTGGCTTGGAATTTGGATCTGCCCCTTGATATGTGTGTGAGATTGAGCAAATTCTTCACATCTTCTAAAATGTCAGTTTTCTTCTCTGTAAAATAGGCATAATAATATCTATCTTTTAGAGTTGAGAAAAATAGATATAATCATATCAAGTACTTAGCACAGAGCCTGGTATAGATCCATAGTGAGTGTTCAATAAAGGACAGCTCCTCTTATTATTATCTTTTTTTTGTTGTTGTTGAGATGGAGTCTTGCTCTGTTGCCAGGCTGGAGTGGAGTGCAGCGGTGCAATCTCGGCTCACTGCAACCTCTGCTTCCAGGTTCAAGTGATTCTCCTGCCTCAGCCTCCTGAGTAGCTGGGACTACAGGCACCCGCCACCACAACTGGCTAATTTTTGTATTTTTAGTAGAGACGAGGTTTCACCTCAGAATGGTCTCGATTTCTTGACCTCATGATCCACCTGCCTGGGCTTCCCAAAGTGCTGGGATTACAGGCATGAGCCACTGCACCCAGCCCTTATTGTTTTCTTTATTGTTGCTGCTATTGTTGTTTGTGGTAGAAATGGCTAGCTGTCTCCAAAGATTTGGGCTCCCCCTCCACAGTGCAGAGTGACTGCTCAGAAGCCCTGCCCAGCCAGGGACTTCATTCCTCAACCTTTCTTGCATCTAGGGAAAGTCATGTGACTAAGTTCTGGCAAATACAGTGTGGATAGAAGTGATGTAATACCTCTTCCAGATGGTTTCATAAAATGTTCTTGCTGTGGTTTAACCATGAGCTGAAGACTGTGCAGCAACCATCAGCCTGGATCCCTGAATGGTTGTAGAACAAGCACCCCCTGCACACCAGCTCCTCCCCTCACTCTATCATTGAACTCTGTACGAACAAGGAATGAGTTCCCTTTGTGTTGAACCACCAAGAGTTTGGATCTTACCTATTAAAGCAGCTAATACTACCTTAATAATTACATTGTTATTGCTGTTTTTCCTTTATTATTATTATTACTAATTATTATATAATATAGAATAATATCTCCTCAGAGAGGTCGTTTTAAGGCTTTTCTAGTGGTTAACCATATAGACTCTGGAGTTAGAATGCCCAGATGTGAATTCAAACTCCATCACTTAGCCCTGCAAATTACTTTAACATTTTTATAAATAGGTCATATGGATATTATGAGACTTGGATAAAGAAATCTATATGAAGAATAGGAAAATATCTGGCCCAGAGTAAAAGTTCAGTAAAAGTTAACTACCACAACCACTGTCTCTGCTATCACTGCCATCATCATCTCCATCATCATCATCACCACCATCATTATTTATCAATGGAGAATCAGGCACTGAGTGAATGGGAGGTGGACTGTGGTCTGGTCCTGGGGTTGAAGAGAGGCATGCAGAAGATTGAGAACATGGTGCACAGGTATAAAACACACAGTCGAACATAGGAAGAGGAAGTAAGGAATGTGGTCCTGAAGATATATGTGGCCCCCTTTGAATTTGGTGACCAGAAGACTACATTTTTCTGGTAGATGGTTTTTTTAGTCCTACTGGCCAACAAACATCAGACTGCATCCTGCAGGTAGAGCACTGTGCTGGACACTGTGGGAGATACAGTGAAGAAGGAGGAGGTGAGGGAGGGGACTCTGAACTCCTGGGAGGCACCAGGCATGGGACTAGGCACTTTATTCATGTTAACTTTTTAAATCCTCATCACACACCTTAGGAAGTTGCTATGATCCCCACTTTATAGATAAGGAAGCTGATACAAAGTACTTGATGGAATTTTCCCATATTCACATAGTAAATTTTGGAGCCGAGATTTTAATTTTAACTGGGTAGGGACTCGGGTCTCTCAAGCCACATCCATTTGCCAAGGAAAATTCAGCAGAATGTCAAGATGTAGCTGCAAAAAAGCAGAAAGTGTTACGAAACTGATACTTGCCCATTTCCACTAGCTGGATCTAGCTCTGTGGCTTTTGGCAGCCCTCTTTATTGTCTCTGGGCCTCTGACTTTTTTTAGATAAGACAGAAAGGGAGATGGAGGGAAGTCACATGTGCCAGGTACCGTATTAGGCTTTAAATAGAGCAACTATATATCATTTAATCTTTCCAATAATTTACAAGGTAGGTGATGTTATTATCCCCATAGTGCAGGTAAGAAATACTGAGGCAGAAGGAGAGATTAAGTCACTTGCCCATTCTCTGTTGTAGACTCAACTTCTTAGCTATGTCATATGTCCTTGTGTCAACAATGCCTTTGTGGTACAAAGCCCAAGTCATTCTGCCTTATCACGCTATGCATCTTCAAGACTTTTTCCAGATCTTAGTTTGCTCAGTCTCGTCTGTAGAATTTCTTCAGGAAGCAACACAAGGGAAACAATGACTTGATTATCTAGCTCTATATTCACCTCCTTCACTTTCCCAGACTAAGGTAATGAAAGTGGAACCAAATAGCCTCATTTGAAGCACAGGATCAGGGATCTTAGTTCTCTTGGCTAGGAAACTCCTCCCTCCCACCACCAGAGAATCATAGCTATGGGCTCCTAGATGCCTCCATGTTTTTAAGGATTGGGGAGGAACAATTTAAATACTAATTTTGCATCCTTTCTTCCTTCCCTCCCAGTTTTTTTAGTGTATGTTCTGTGACATTAACCAAGGCCCAGCCGGCACAGAGAACAAGGTCAGGGTTTGTTCGGGTTTAAATGAAAGTTGACGCACTCGAGGTTTATCTGCTTCAATGGGCAGCTCTCCAGAGAATGGAGTTTTTGGACATGTTGGGGAGTTTTCTGCCTCTTAATGAGCTGCTTCTAGCCTGCCAGGTGATAGCAGGGGGTTAACAATTGCTTTAGGGGATTCAATAACAAGAGTGAGGACTGCATCTCAGACAGTGTGCCTGCCTGCCTGCCACCAGAGTCATCATTAATGCAAACAGCTGAACCGCTGAACTGCTCGGGGCACCTCAAATGTGGGATCCAGAGCCTGGTGGGGAGGGAAAACCAGGTTATTGTAAAGGTCATTGTCCTTTTGAATATGACCATCCCATTACAGAGTGGAGGTCCCATGACCCCCAAACAACTGTGTGGAAGAGATGCTGATGTAGCCTGGGAGCAGTGAAAGGGGAGCCAGCGTCAGCCTTGTCTCTCCAGTGCCATGAAAGTCCTCCAGGCACCTGTGATTCCACTTCTCTCCAAGGAGAGGAAACAATAGTGAGGAAAAGAACATAGCACAAAGAAGTGAGGTTACTGTGCTGCCTGCTGGACCAAAAGGGAGTTCTGTGTGTCCCCTCCCCAGAATCAAGAAGACTTTGCCCCACTCATGACTTGGGATACTGAGAGCCACTGTTGCTCAGAGGCCTGTGGTAAAAGTTGTTTATCTGTTTTCTATTCCTAACCTGAATCCTTTTCCAAATGAACAAAACTAGTTGGAAACATGATACTGCCAGTCTCTTCTAGATTACTTCAGGCATCTCTGAAATTGAGTGGGCTTGGTTCTTTTCAAGATAGATTCTCCATCAGTCTGTCCTATGAACCCAAATAATCACTGGCATTTGCACCTTGCTTTGTGGTTTCCAAAGCATTTCCACTCACCCTCATCTGAACCAGTTGTATGGGGTGAAGGTTCAGAGCCTGGGCTCTGGGATTTGGTGGAGCTGGTTTGATTCTAGCTCTACCACTTCCCAGCTGAGCCACCAGGACAAATGTGCTTAACCTCAGCTTCCCGCTGTGTAAAGTGGGGATAGGAATTCCCAGTTCACAGAGGTTTGGGGGAAGGTGAGATGATTCATTTAAAGCCCTTAGCTCACGGTCTAGCATTCAGTTAGCTGCTATAGTTATTACCCCAGATTCTCATAACACTATGAAGTAGGTGGGGTAAATATCAAGCACTCCTGACTTAGAATGTAAGCCTGCCTCATGGACAGAGACCGTATCTCTTTCACTTACCAACAGAATAAGTCACAGAAGGTCCCTTTCTGGATCAGGTAGAACTGGGTTGACTTGTAAGACATCCTGCTTGTGGAGAAGTGCTGCTTCTGTCTTCCTTAGCCTTGACGTTCAATCAGCGGGTCCTTCTGCTGGATTCTTGCAGTGAGATATGAGGGATGAGGCACAGGGACCCCCACCTCCATGCTCACCCCCAGCCCCCGATGAGCTGCTCAGAACACACAAATCCAGACCCTCCCACCTTCCTCCCTCTCCTCTGACCAAACATGCACCCTGGTTTAGCTTGAGCTGTTGCCCACCACAAATAGTTAAAGGAAGAAGGGTGCTGTCATGGCTCAGCCCTGCCCTCAAGGGGCACACAGCCTGGTGGGGGAGGCAGACATGGAAACAGACTATAATTGGGCAGCTACAAAAGCACTCCACCACGTGCCCCTACCCCACCTCCCATCACACTCCCCCTGAATTCTTCATTCGCCCTCAGTCAGACACAAGGTGGGGGCCAGCCCCGGGAGGTGGTGGTCCCTGCCTGAGGAGGTGCGGGTGGGCAGGCTCAGTATAGAAGTGCTTTCCCTGAGCACAGCAGCCCTCCCCGTGGGGTTGGTGCCAATGCATTCTGCCTGTGGCTGTTACTTCTCAGCTCCCACCTTTCAAACCACCCGAGGTTTCAAACCTGAGTGTTATCTCAGCGCTCTCAGCAGGCTTGGCTGTCTCATTGCATGGATTGGAATATAAGCATTATTCTCAGAAGCAACATCAGAATTGGTCGATGACCAGGACATCCTGGGAGGTCTGGCTCCTCCCAATCCCAAGTTCCTCCTATCCTGGGATCCTGGCACGTGATTCTTCATGGGAGACCATTTGCTATTTTGTCAGACATTTTGTTTTACGAGGTCTGGGCTATAAGTATTCATTATGTGAACTTGAGTAAGTTCTCTAACCTCTCTGATTCTCAGTTTCTTCATCTGTAAAATGGGATTACATTCTTTACTTCATATGATGAGCACTGAATGCAATAATATATGTAGGGCATGCTGGATATTGCCTAACATATAGTTAGCACTCAGTAAATGCCATCCGTTTTGTCTTTTGTTCACATAGTGATTAGTTTTACAAATAAAGACTCTTTGGCAATGAAGTTATGGTCTGTGAAGGAGGGAGAGAGGAGAGCCAGAAAGTCAATCTGCTCTCTAAGAGTGATTGCTAAGGAAATAGAGCTGTTTAGAGTATAGTTATTTATTCGTAAAATAAACCACCCAGGATTCTACACAGTGTGAGGCTATTTTTTTTTTAAACTGTGAAATGCAATTTGTATAGCATGATCTATGGATTATTAAATTCACTTACCCTTGAGCAAGCCCTGAAATTGAGCGATTATTTTTAGTTCTCCACACTCCCTCACTTCCACCCGCAGCTCCTGGGTCTGCTAAGCCATCATGAACCTGGCCTTCAGTTTGGGGAGCCTGACCCAGCTGGGCTCTGAGCTGAGGAAAGACAAGTGTGGCCTTGTCCACAGTGATATAAGTGATGTAGAGGGCTCTTGAAACATTCCTCAAGAGAAGTTTCTGATGAATGTGGAGGCCTGGTTTGAAATGTGGGAGCTAAGCCTGGGAGGCAGTTAGCAGTGAGCTGAGATCCTGCCACTGCACTCCAGCCTGGGTGACAGAGCAAGATGCCGTCAAGAAAGAAAGAAAGAGAGAGAGAGAGAGAGAGAGAGAGAGAGAGAGAGAGATATGTGGGAGCTGAGAAGGAACAGCCACAGGCAGAATGCAGAATGCATTGGTACCAACCCCACAGGGAGGGTTGCTGTGCTCAGGGAAAGCACTTCTATGCTAAGCCTGCCCATACCTCCTCAGGCAGGGACCGCCACCTCCCAGGGCTGGCCCCCACCTTGCGCCTGACTGAGAGCAAAGGAAGAATTCAGGGTGTGTGTGTGTTGTGCAGTCTAGGAGTAGGGGTACGGGGTGGGGTGCTTTTGTAACTCCCTAATTATTATAGTCTGTTTCCATGTCTGCCTCCCCCACCAGGCTGTGTGCCCCTTGAGGGCCATGACAGCACCTTCTATGTCCGCAGTGCCTGGCCCAGAGCAAGTCAATGGCTGTGCTAAAAAAAAAACGACTGTGGACTCCGGTGATGCCCCCGGCCCTTCCTTCTGCAAATTTCTCTGGTGCTCTGCCCTCAACCCTGAAGATCTGTGGCTTCATTCGGTTATGGTGAGAACTAACCAGACATCCATAGCAAAGGGCAACAAAGAGCATTTCACTTTTCTAGGGAAAGACTTGACAGGAAGGGATGCTGATCTGAAAATTCTGTTATTTTCAATTCACCACTGGGACCTCATTTTAAAAAATGAACTGCCTGAGTGTTTGGAACGGGGGAAAAGACCTTCTGGGACAACAGTGACAGCCTGAACAAGGAATTTGGAAATCCACGTACGACTATACAGTGGAGCTGCAGGGGTGAGCAGCCACATGGGTATACATGGATTTTTAAAATCTCCCTTCTGAGCACATGGGGAGTGGCTCAGCACCTAATTTCCCTGCACAGTGTATGATTTGACTCCTCAGTGGTGACAGGTCACTTAAAATCAGCAGCATTCCAACTTGCAGGGCCACCTACTCCCTTCCCCTCTCATTTTTCTCTTTGTCAGTGTCTGAAGACCAGCTCCTTAAGCCATGGAGTGCTGGATGAAAACCATTTGGTAGCAGGAAAATGGCTAGGTCTATCCTTTTCTCACCGGAACCAGCCTAGGCAAATCACTGGTGCTAAGCCCTGAAGTCATTTGTTAAAACCTGTAGCATAAATGGCAAAAAAAATTTCCAAATCCATTAACGGCTTATTCAAAACAGCCCATGATTCAGAACCTTTGCTATTTCCCAGCTGACAAAATGCCCTATTAATAAAATATCAGAAACCACCATATTTGTAGTTTCATTTTGACTTTTGTTTTTTTTTTGTTTTTTTTTTTTTTTTTTTTTTTTTTTTTTTTTTTTTTTGAGACGGGAGTCTTTGCTGTGTCAACCCGGGCTGGAGTTGCAGGGCCCAGATCTAGGCTCACTGCAAGGCTCCGCCTCCCGGGTTTCCCACGCCATTCTCCTGCCTCAGCCTCCGGAGTAGCTGACTACAGGGCGCCCCGCCACCTCGGCCCGCTAGTTTTTTGTATTTTTGTTAGAGACGGGTTTCACCGGGTTAAGCCGGATGGGCTTGATTCCTCCTGGACCTTGTGATCGGCCGTCTCGGCCTCCCAAAGTGGGTGGGGTTGAGCCACCGCGCCAGGCTCATTTTGACTTTTGAATTATATCTGGTCTCCTGAGTTTTAAATTAACAAGATTTCCCTGCATGACCTATACAACTTTGTCATTTACAACTAAATCAAGCAGCTGGGTTGGCTGAATCAGTTTGGTTTGGCAGGGATATGTCTGTGTACAGTTTTCACCAAGTGGCGTGGATTTTCTTCCCTACAGAACAGGGTTGTACACATGATAGTCTTGTGCTTGGTGTTTCTAAAGCCTCCTTATTGAAGCCACCTGAGCATTATGGTGCCAACTGGTGGGTGATCATGTGGGTCTGCTGGGTGAGGTGGAGGTGTGTAGCAACTTCTGAATGAGGTATAGAGTTACGGTTAGGGAGGATGAAACAACTTGGAAGCTTCTGATCAGAGCGGCCACTTAGTAAATAACCACCCAGTAGGTATTTCTCCAATCACACTCCCATAATATACTGGCATAGAGAGCTTTAGCTATCCCCAGGTTAACTCCACCTTGGGTCACATAGTATGGAAGAAGCTGACGGGACAGAGGGACGTAGCTTTGCCCCTTGTTCATATCTGCATCCCTCCATCTCCCTCTTGTTCTAAAACCAAGTCCCAAGCCTGCTGTGTATTGTCTCCACCTCCTCTTATTTCTCTGCCCCTCCCTCATTCTCTTCTTTCATGACTCCCAGATATTCTTAGAGATTTACTTATATCCCCCAAGCAGAACAGAATTCGTCACACCACAGAAAAGGAAGCAGATCGCACTGTAACATATTCATTGTCCATCTATACCTCTCCCCAAATGGTACACATTCTTTCTCCTTCCTTCCCTGTATCCTTTTCTTCTTTCCAACAGATATTTACCGAGGACCTACTATTATTCAGCTCTGTGCTGGGCTCTAAAAAAACAGCAGTGGAGCTTACTGTCTAAAGCTGGAGAGAGAGATTTTAAAAACCAAGTTTGCAAATACTGAAATAATGACAGGTGACTTGGGTATTGCAAATGAGAAGTGTAGGATGCTAGGAGGACAAGTCACATGAGACCTGGACTGGAGATTTGAAAGGCCTGCCTGTCCTGAGGATGTTTCAGCTGGGACTGAACAAAAGCCTGAGTTTCCTAGCAGGAAATAAGGGAAGAGGGAGCATTCTAGAGGAAGGAACAACCTCACAGCTTATGCAAAGGCCCTGAGGCAGAAAGGTGTTAAGCAAATGTAAGGACCTGGAAATAGAAGAAGCTAGCTGGAGTCTAGAGAGTGACAGAGCAACAGCAGCTGCTGAGTTGGGCAAGTACAGATCAGCAGGGTCTTGTAGGCCAGACCAAAGGTGGGTGTCTTTATCCTAAGTGAGAGAGGAGGCATTGAAGAGGATCAACAAGAAACATGTCTTTACCATGAAGTATCCTCAAAACTATGGTATCAGTTGTTTCATCCTCACTACGTGGTTCACATCATTACCCTGTGACTATGCAACACCTGGTCAGTTCTATTAGGTTAAAAAAAGTGTGTGTGTGTGTGTGTGTGTAAAGATTAATATTTCTTCTTCTTCATTTCCTTTCCAGTCTTTTCACCTAAGGGGATAACCCTCCCGAAATCAGTTGAACTAAAGGCAAATTTAAGAGATTGCTTTTAAAAAATTAATTTAAGAATCAAATAGTTATGGAACAACTGCCACGTGCCAGGTATCCGGTTGGGTCCTGACATATGGAGATGAATGAGGAAGAGAATGACATAGCTAACAGATTGGGAAGATGACCATAAACAAATGACCAAATTGAAAGGCTCCATGCCCTCTCCGTCTTCCAAAAAGACCTCTAAGACAGGTTCCTTGTCTAGCCACTCCCCATTCTCCTCCATAGCCCACTACCTGGGTGAGAAATGCTCCTCTCTCTTCCACAGTCCTGTCAGATGCTCCTTGATTTACAGTTGGGTTACATCCCAACAAACCCATTGCAAGTTGAAAACATCCTAAGTAAAAAATACATTAATACACTTAAGCTGCTGAATATCATAGCTTAGCCTTGCCTACTTTAAATGTGCTCAGAACACTTACATTAGCCTACATTTGGGCAAAATTATCTAACACAAAGCCTATTTTATAATAAGGTGTGACTATCTCATGCAATTTTTTTGAATACTGTATTCAAAGTGAAAAACAATGTATGGGTACTCAAAGTACTGTTTCTAGTGAATGTTTATTGCTTTTGTACAATCATATAATCAAGCCATTGTAAGTCAGGGACCCTCTGTATTTCTACTCTGATAATAACAATAAGATAGCTAACACTTAAATAGTGGTTACTTTATGTAAAAGCTTTTTACATGTATTAATGCAATCCACAACAAACCTTTGCTATATCCCCATTTCACAGATGTTGAAATTGAGGCTCAGAGAAGTTAAGTAATCCCATCAAGATCACATGAACCCAAAGTCACATGGCTGGTAAATGTGAGAGAGGGTTTGAACCCAGGCAATCTGACTCCAAAGACTGGGATCATAAGTGGGATCGCTACACAACATTGCTCATATTCAATTGTCCACTGCTCTGAGTTCCCATCTCAATTTAGACAGCAGACACCATGTGCTTTTTGTGCCCTCTAGATCCCCAGTGCTTAACACTGTGCCTGGCTCATCACAGGTATTCAAAAGAAACAAGTGGATCCCAGTTGAGTACAAATGAGGCAAAGCAAAATACTGGGCAAGATATGGGGCCCAAGGAAGAAGAAAGCCTTTCAGGACTGGAGGTACCAAGAAAGGATGCATGTCCTTAAGAAGGGCTGTTTTTGGGACTCTGACAAAGTGCTACCGGGCAGCAAGATTTAGATCAATTCAGGGAAATTAATCTTTAACCTTAAACTGATGTTAGAAATGTATTTAAGGGATCCCTGACTATGCTAACAGTTTTTGGAATGTGAATTTCTTCCCTAGACACCTTCTGGAGCCCCCATGGGCTGCCTGGATCAGCCTGAAATGCATGTCATCTATGTGGCCTTGCCCAAACTGCCCCATCTGCTCCTGAACCTGCAGGGGTTTGGAGAGCAGTCTAACCTGGCCTTGGAGCGGAGGCCAGGTCTCTCTGCACAATACTCAGGGCCCCCACAGCTCTCTCCTCCTTCGAAATCCTTCCACCCATGAATCTAAACCCTTCACTGATAAATCCTTTATCCTTTTAAATGACTCTGTTAGGTTTTGTATCCCGCTCAAGGCCAGAGTCAGCCCTTTAGAAAAAGGAGGAGAGAGGCCATCCGGAGCCATCCATTGGCCTTCTGTCACTATTGTGCCTTAATTGAATGCCTTTATGTTGGGGAGGCCATTACGATCATTTTTCCTTATTAATTGCCCATCCATTTTTGCCTCTGAATACCTTCTTGGGCAATTTTGGACTCCATCCACTGCCACCGCCTTGGACGTAGATTCTGCTCACAGAGATATGCTGGCTCCAGTGAAACAAGGGTTACCGGACTCTGAGTCTGCCGCTTAAAGTGAACATGCCCCGTCCCTGGAGGCATTGTGATTCAGAGCACTGAGAGATGAAGGCTGGGTCAGACTGCAAGTCCCAAGTTGGAGCACGGGGAAGCTGGAAGAAGGACTTTGTCTCTAAATGGTTAGGTTTCAGCAGCTCAGGGTTGTTTTGATGATACTGGGGCCTGTGGTGTCTGCAGAGGGAAAGCAGTCTGCCTGACCTCATAGGGTTGGGGGCCACAGTCAGCTGCAAAGAGCTGCCTCAATGCTGGCTGAAAAAGTAAGTCCCCAAGGGGAGCTAAGAGGACACAGCCTTTCTATGGCTTCTATTGAAGGAGGATGGATGTTTTCTTCAGACCCATTACCCTGAGCATTGGAGGTTAATGTTAATTGACATTTACTGTGTGCTGGGCCTGGGGCTTTAGATGAAGTGTCTCGGACTGGAAGATCCCTGAGGACAGGGATCCTGTGTGTTTGCAAGTTTGCTCATTCTGAGCATTTTTATTGACTGCTAACTGTTTGCCAGCACTGTGCTGAGCTGGGGGGCAAGATAGACCCAGTCCTTCTGTCATGGAGCCTCCAGGAAGGTGGGCCAGGCTAGTGATGGAACAGACCAGAGACTGTAACCATGAATTAACGGGACACGTAACTGAAGTAAAGGAGGTCAATGGCTAAAGATAATATTTCTAAGGAAAGGGCAATTGATCTGAGAAGGAGCTAGTCAGGAAAAGGTTGGGAGGTGGGAGAACTTTTCAGAAAGAGAGAACAGCATATAAAAAGGTCCTAAGATAAGACAAACCTTAGTGTCTTCAGGGAGCGAAAAGAAGGTCCTGTGGCTAAAACAGTGGTTCTCACTGTGGGTCTCTGGGCCAGTGGCTTCAGCATCACCTGAGAACAGGTTAGAAATGCAAATTCTCAGGCCCCACCCCAGATTTACTGAGTCGCAGACTCTGGGGGTAGGGGGTGGGCAGCAAGCCTTCCAGGTAATTCAGATGTACCTGAGAGCTGGAGAACCACTGGGCTTGAGCAAGAGGCAGAGTGACTTAAAAGACCCAGGGAACTACATAGGTCTTGGTAGGGCCAGGCTGGGTCAGGTAACCGCCATAGCGAGATTAGGTTGTAAGTGCAACTGGAAGGCACCAAAAGAGTTTCAGCACTTGGGTGATATAATGTAATATTTATTTACAAAAATGTTTATAGCTGCTATGTGGAAAAGTGATGGGGTGGAGTATATAATGGAAGATTGGAGACCAGCTTAGAGGCTGTTTACCGTATCCGTAGCACCTAGAACCACAAGTAGTATATAGTAGGTGCTCAGTAGATATTTACTAACAGAATCATCACATTTTAGGCCATTATATGCTCTCATAGCCCCCTGTAAATTCCATTCATAGTATTTGCTACATATGAAATTGAATGAATTGTGCATAATTGTTGGTATCTCTCTCCCATTCTGCTGTAATTTCTACAAGGCAAGAATAACTACTAGATATAATGCCTGGCACTTGGGGCCTCAATGAATATTTGTTGAATGAATAATTGAATATAACCACAGCATCTCTATGAATAGGCGCTATTATTATTCCATTTTACATGACAAGAGGTAAGTAAATTCTCAGGATCCCAGAGCTAGGAATTGTAGTGTAGGAGCTAGAATCAGAACTCATGCTCTTCAAAACTATGATAATTCCTCCCTCCTTTGTACGTTTACCTCTGTGCTATTTAAGAAAAATCATCAGTAGAATTCCAGGGTGATGTCTGTGCTGGTGAAACAGTCCCAGGAATGGCTCTTGAGCAACACACCAGAACCTACTGCATCAAAAGGCTGCGGATATTTGGGGGCCTGCCCGGTTGCCATGGTGTTTGACCTATAGAAGGCAGAGGCATCCTTCCTCCCCAGCTGTGGCTAAAGCCTGACCGTGCATATTCATGGTGGAGCCAGCCCTGCAGAGGGGGAGGGAAGGAGGCCAAGCCAGGCAGCACTAGCTGCTTCTGTTCTTCAGGGTTTGAGCACCAAGGAGGTATAACGATGTCATCCAAGCAACCTGGATTGCTCCTACCAGCTCCGCCAAGACAGGTGAGGACCTAGCTCTGAAAAACATAACCAGAAGCCCCTGCTTTTACCAATGGAAAGAGGAAAGTAAAAGAGCATGCATTAAAAGGATACTTGTGATATACCCGGTGTTCCTAGGATATTCCCTCATGTAATCTTGAAGCAGCCATCTAAAGGACACTGACTATGGGCAGGTGCCATGACAGATGCACAGTCACTGTTTCATTGACTCCTCAAACTCCCTCATGGAATAGTGACTAGTAATAAGTAATGTCTATTGTGTGAAACAACCTTGCAGAGTAGCTATTATTATCCCTACTTCACAGATAAAGGGTGATGGGCCTGAAGAAAATGTTCATCCCCCTTAAATAGAAGCCACAGAGAGGCTGTGTTCTCACAGCTCCTCCCAATACCTGCTTTCTTTCTTGACCAGCATAGAGGCAGCTATTTACAGCTGGCTTTGGTCCCCAACTCTGCAAGGCCCGGTGGACTGCTTTCCCTTTGCAGATGCTACTGACCCCAGCATCATCAAGTCAACCCCAAGTCACTGAAGCTTAACTTTTTGGAGGCTTGGAGAACAAGTAAATAACATGTCTGAACTCCCAGGTAAAAGTGTTAGAGGTGGGATTTGAACCCATGTCGTCTGACCCCAGAGCTCATGCTCTCTACCCCATTCTCGCTCTCCCCTTGGTGCAGTTTCCTGTTATGGCTGGATTGCTCCTTCCCAGGACTAGATTCTCCTGGACAGATGCTGTCATCTGCTTAACAGGCTGATGTGAGGGAGGCAAACAGGAGATGAACCCAGATCCCTTCAGACTAGAAGTCGTGTGGTGACATACTTGGACATGCCCTTTGCTTTCCACATCTTAGGACTCAGCTGTTCTGTAAAATATGGTCAAGGCAGGGTGGGAGTAGTTAACCTATTAGGTCTTTTCATTTATTTTTAAATACTTATTGAGTTTTCATTATTTATTAGACCCTGCTCAAGGTTCAGAGATACAGCGATAAATGAGACAGACAACATCTCTACTCTCATAGAGTTTATACTCTAAATGGAGAAGAAAAACAACAGCAAAATTTAAAAGGAAGAAAACAGCAGCAATGTCATTGTAAGGAAGTAATGATAAATACTGTGAAGAAATCAAAATAGAGTAATACGAGAGGAAATGCAGGGTTGATGTACTTGGCTAATTCACATTGGGTGGTCAGGGAACACGTCTCTAGCAAGGTAGCTTGTAGGCAAGAAGGAGCCAGTTGTATGAAGACCTTGGGACCTGCATGTCATGCAGAGGGGACAGCAAGTGCAGATGCTGTGAGGCAAGATCCAATCTAGGGAGGATGAGAAAGAGAACCATGGTCAGGGCTGGGAAGAGGGATGGAGGAGGGGCAAAGCCAGATCGTGGAGGGCCTTACTGACCATAGTAGGGAGTTTAGGTTGAATTTTAATTAGGATGAGAAGCCATTTAAGAGAGTTAAGCAGGAATTATACCCTCTGATTTGCACTTTCTAAAAGGTCACCTGGGCTGCCACATGAAGTGAAGGGTGAATTGTAGGGAGTGGGAGAGGGGAGGAACAGGAAGACCTGTCATCCCTGCAGGAGATGCCAGCCTGGAGTGTCACCAGCAAAGCAGAGAAAAGGAGAGATTTTGTAACAAGTTTTGGGGCACCACCGTCCTGGGAAGAGGGGAGAACAGAGATGTATGTGACCAAGCCCCCACCCTGAAGGGTCTTGCAGACCAGTTGCAAACTCATGTTTTACCCCCAAGAAATAATTATAAAGAATTGAAGAGAATGAGGCACAGGAGTGGGTTGCTGGGGCACGCACGGAATAGGCACAAGGAGTTAGAGAAGAAAGATGGTAGGGAGTCCTCCCTTCCAAGCCCAATTGTCATTCCTTGCCTTTCTTATGGCCTCACAATCCCCATCTTGTCCCCCTCCCATGAAGATTTGACAGCAAGCATGGCCCCTATGTGCCAGGCATCCTGCTTTCACCCGTCTGCAAGCCCAGACAGACAACAGCATCTGGGAAATGGCAGTCTCACTGGCGGAGGAGGTCCTGAAGACTTCTTTGGGCCTGATGCCCATAGCTGCCATCCTCCTGAAGCAAGCAGATGAGAGGTCAGCCCAGTGACAGCCACACTGTAGCAGGGAGTAGGCAGTGCTTGTGCTGGGTGACTAGCCAGCCGTTGCTGTTCCCAGAGCCCCTTCCCACAGATGTCTGGTCTAATGGAGAGGAAAGATTAGGTGGGGGATCCTTTACTTGCACACAGAAGGATTCACCAAAGCCTTCCTGTGCCTAAGCCACACATTCATGTGAAATATGATAAAGTCTAGCCATGCACATGCCTTGGGAAATTGCCCAGGAACATTCCATGGCTCTCTGTCTCCTACAAATGAATTGTGATAATAGCTAAGATTTAGCTTGCACCTACTATGTGTCAGGCACTTGTCTACGTGCTTCATCTTTGTTAACTTATTTAGTCCTCATGATGACTGCTTTATATAGAAAAGGAAACCGAGGCACAGAGAGGTGAAGACTCCAAGTCCTGGAGCTAGTGAGAGGTGGAGTCAGGATTTGAACCCAAAAAGCCTTGCTCCTGAGCCCGTATTTTTAACCAGTTCTCTACACATGTGAAGAATAATGCTCAGACTCCTGTCCTAGCATGGGGTGCCCCTTGGTCCCTAATACCACCTTTCTAGTCACACCTCCTACCTCTCTGAGGCAGTCCTTCACGGTGGTTGAGGTCAAATGCTGAGATGGATGAGTGTGAATTCAAATCCTAATCTGCCACCGACTACCTGTGAGACTGTGCAGGCTATTGTTGCAGAGACAGCATGAGCCATGGCAGGGTCTTGAGTGTGTGTGAGCACAGGTGGTGATGTGGTGCTTGGGGCTGGGGGGAATAAAAGGAGATGAGCATGGGAAGGTGGGCTGGGGTCCTTGTTGCTCAGGCCTGGAAGATGCTAAAGGCATGGAGGAGCTACATCAGTTGTAACTTCTGGTTATAAGGAAATTTCCAGTTGTAAGTCATAGAAAGCCCAATCTATACGGGCTTATGCATAAAGAAATGCATTAGCTTGTGTCATTGAATTGACCAGGAGTAGCTCTCTTTTCAGGCCAGGCTAGGTCCAGGGGCAACACACTATGCTTTTAAGACCTTGTCTTTTTGCATCTTTCCTCTCTGTGAACTGCATTGTTAGATAGTGGTGGCAAAGTGGTGACAAAGTGGCTGCCAACACCCTTATGCTCAAAATCTTAAGTCTCCCAGAACAGAGAAAGTTTCTGCCTGAGCCAGAGTCCTGGTATTAGCTCTGAGTGGATTGAACAGGCTTCACTCAGGTTATTTCCTTATACCTAACCCACTCACTGTGGCCTGGGGAAGGTAGTCATCTGATCAGCAAGGCCTGGTCATGAACTGACTCCAAGGTAGACTGAGTGGAGGATAGTCATCTCTATTACCAAGAGAAGAGCTAAAGGATGGCAGCAAGTAGGACAGATGTCTCCATAGAGCCATCTAAGATGTTCAATGAATGGAGTGGGATAATCAACCAGTATTCTAGAGAGAAAGATACGATGGTTGTGTGGAGGAGAGTTTGAGCCAGGAGGATATAGGGGGTGTCTACTTGTGCTGGAAGAGATGTGTTGGGTATAAATACTGGAAAAGCCTTCTAGAATCAGACTCAGAAGCTAGGGTAAGGAATTTAGGCTTTTCTCTAGGCCTTGGGAACCATAAAATGTTTTTGAGCAAGAAAATGCTATAGCCTGAGTTGTGTCTTAGGATGATTAATACTGCAGGAACAGTTAGGGTGGATTGGAATTGGGGAGAAGATGCCCTTCCAAGATTCTTAACAGCATGGTGCAGTGGATAAAGCAAGACGTTTAGACTTGGAAAGATTTGGATTAAAATCCTTGCTCTGCCACTTTTTAATTGTGTAACTGGGCAAGATACTTAACCTTTCTTTGCCTCAGTTTTCTCATGTGGAAAATGGGATAATAATCTGAAAGGAATAATGTGATTTAGAAAGTTTCTTTAGAACACTTAGCATGGTGTTTCACACATAGTCAATATTCAACAAATACTAGTTTCTTCCCTTTTTCCTTTCTCTTCTTGTGATCTAGGGACCTGATTCCACTGAAAAGTTTGAGGAAGTAGGTGCTGACTTAGAAAGAATGTGGGGTTGGGCTTTGAAGTCAGAGATCTGGGTCAAATCCAGCTTCCTTATTTACCAGTTCTGTGATTTTGGACAACTTAATTGACCTCTCTCAGTCTCTTTTCACATTTGAAAAATTTCCTTTACAATCCCACTTTACCTAACAAATAAAATACTCAGCATGTTGCCTACCTGGCACATAGTGGGTGACCACCAAATAGTAGTTATTAGACTTCATCATTTCAAAAATTCCTTTGGTAGCTTCTTCCCTTGTGCTTCCCGGGTGAGCAAACTATTGCAAGGACAGAAAACCAAACACCTCATAGGTGGGAACTGAACAATGAGAACACTTGAACACAGGGTGGAGAACATCACACACCGGGGCATGTTGTGGGGTGGGGGAAGGGGGAGGGATAGCATTAGGAGATATACCTCATGTAAATGACGAGTTCATGGGTGTAGCACAACAACATGCCAAGTGTATACATATGCAACAAACCTGCATGTTGTGCACATGTACCCTAGAACTTAAAGTATTTTTTAAAAATTCCTTTGGGTTGGAGGGAATCCAGGACGAACTTCCTAGATAAGTAAAGATCTCATCTGACAGCCCTGGGGTGGAGGTTTTCCTTTGCCTGCTGGGTGGGGTCCTGTACACTCATCCCCTTCTACATGCAATAGAGGGAGTTGAAACATAGAGCATGCTTCTGGTGGGATTCATACTTCCAGGTCCTTAGAATTAAACTCAGGTCTGATTTTCCAGGAGGGGACTATTAGCACTGCAGCAGCTTCCATCTACAGAGTTCAGGTGCTGCAGTTGTAATTTGTAACCAGCACCTTCCCATTTGGCTCTTTTGTGGCCATATGGTCCCCTTAGTGGAGATCTGTTTTGTTGGCAACTGCAGTGCTGAGTAAATGCCACGGGAAAGTTGAAATTTACCCGCTGGAGCTCAGTGCACCATGGAGATTCCCTTCTCAGTCCCCACAGAATGATGACTTCAGACCCCGCTCCCCTCTCCCTGGTCTATTGCCAACACTTCTCCACGGGGGTTTTTATAGTGCTACGATTATTTTATTGCCAAGAATCAGAGTAATTATAACTTTCGGAGGGATTTCCTAGGGAAAAATGAACTTGGGTTTATGCATAAGCACATGTGAAAGATGAGGTTTGGGACTTGTGCTTTTTATGTGGTTTCAGACATTAACATGAGTTTCATTTCACTTAAAATGCTTAATAAGTTTCTACCCACTGTGTAATTTGTTAATAAGGATGATGATGGTGATAGCTACCATTAATTGAGAACCTGGTATGCAACAGCCAGTAGGCCAGGTATTTTACAAACATCTCTTCTGATCAGCTCAACTTGGAAGGGACTGTTTAGATAATGTTTCTTTTCCAATCATAGCTTGAGATCCATTAGTGGGTCATGAAATCAACGTAATGGGTCATTTTAAAAATGAAATAGGACAAAATTACACGGAATAAAATGGAGTAGCAAGTATCAGAGAGTATTTCGAGAAGAAAGAAGAATGTTTTATGAACCTTATATCTCCATTATGAACTGATATGTGTGTGTGTGGAAACTAGACTATGCTGGAGTGCAGTGGCACACTCTCTGCTCACTGCAACCTCCGCCTCCCAGGTTCCAGCAATTCTCCTGCCTCAGCCTCCCGAGTAGCTGAGATCACAGGCACCCGCCTTCATGCCTGGCTAATTGTTTTGTATTTTTAGTAGAGATGCAGTTTCACCATGTTGGCCAGGCTGGTCTGGAACTCCTGACCTCAGGTGATCCACCCGCCATGACCTCCTGAAGTGCTGGGATTATAGGTGTGAGCCACCGCGCCCAACCGACAAATAAATTTCTTAATATGAGTTGTGCTGAAAGGTTTGAAAGCCACTGGCCTAACTGAGTGGTTCTCAAACTTCATCATGTATCATAATCACCTGAAGGGGCTGTTAAAACTTAGAATACTAGACTGTATCCCCAGAGTGTCTGATTCAACAGGTCTGGGTAGGGCCTAAAGTTTTGCATGTCTAACAAACTTCCAGGAAGTACAACTACTCCTAATTCCATACCACACTGGAAAACCACTGGCTGAATTATTCCTATCTCATAGGTGGGCAAGCTGAGATTCAGAGAGAGAATGAAATTCACCCAGGGTTCACAGCTGGCATAATTAAGAGCTAGGATTCAGACACAACATGCCACCAAAAGTGTAAACTATGCTATGCTCACTTTGGTTTTAGAGATAATCTATCTTCAGTGAGTGAATCTGGCAATAACTCCTCTCTCTGTGTTTCATATATGCTTTTGTATTTCATCTCCAAGTCACATATAGACTGCCTGAGATAGAAGAAGCACTGGAGCTTATAAGTCCAAAGCTCATAATATTTGGGTGAGTACCTAACACCCAGAATGGGGTAGTGATGACCACGTTTGAGTAGCACAGATTTGAGGAAGAGCACCCTTAGCCTCAATCAGTCTTTGATAGACTCCCAGTCTCACTCTGTCTACTCCTTCTTTTGTTCTCCTCTCTATAGATACCTGAGTCTTAGTTCGAGTCTTGATACGTGCATGCTAGGATTCAGAAAGATCCTGAAGCCAAGAGAAAGCTCCACTGCCCAGAAATTTTCCCTATATCAGCTCCGTTTCCAGGTGGGCCTCCACAGAGTCCAAAATTTGGCACTTTCTGGGTTGAGGTATTCAGTATAGTATTCAGAGGATACTTCTTTTCTTCTAGAGCAACTGAGCTGAAAGAACAACAGCTATGGGATTAGACAGAGCTGGGTCAAATCCTGTGTCCGTTACTATGTTTCTGAGCCATTTACCAAATTATTTTCCAAGTCTGGATTTGTTGTCTTTTATATAAGACTCCAAATATTTATAACTTCATAGAAATATTTTGAGGATTAATAACATAAATAAAACAGCATGGTGTTAGCTTGCTATTTAATGGGCCCTAAATAAGTAATAGATGTTATCTTCTTCATCCACTCACAAATATTTATCAAAGACCTACTATGTTTCAGGTATAGTGCAGTGTCTATGAAAGATACAAAGTTGCCTTCGAGCAGCTCACAATTTATTGCTAAACTGGCATACCTGTCTCCACTCTAATCCCATGCCTGTGTCAGACATGGTTAATCAATTGTATCATTTCACACTGAGCTCAATATGCAACTTTAGCCTCCTTCTCCATAGAGCAATTCAGACAGCACTGCCAGGCAGATGGAGTGAGCAGACTCCTAACTTCTTTGCTTTCCTTAATTTGGTGAGCGAGACCCAGAAATGGACAATTACTTTGGTGAGTGGCCAATGCCATGACAGGGGAAAGCAGAGGTCCCCAAGAGCTGTGTGAGGGCTGCTTAATTTTCTGGAGAGGGTGTGATGTTTAAGGCTTCCAGGAAAAGCTGAGTCTGGAAGGACAAATAGTAGTTAATTAGGTTCAGAGGCGAGCTGGTGATGAGGGAGAAGGGCAATCCAGTCAGGGAATACAAGGTTTTGGAGGAGAGAGGGAACAGGGAGCACTTGGGGGAACTGGAAGGAGGACAGAGTGTGGGGGCAGGGGCTGGGGAGAGCTGACACAGAGGTAGTAGGGAAGGGCTGGGCTGGGGGTCCTTCCTGGCCATGTTGAAGTCAGAGGACCCTCACCATGCCCCAGGGAGCAGGCAGGTGAGTGTCAGCCATGCTGCACCCGGAAAGAAGGTTGAACCGATACAGATTAACCTGAAGAAAAGAAGCCAATAGGCAAGAAATGTTTCTCCTCTGTGTGAAAACCCTTGAATCCAGTGAAAAGCTTTAAGGGATAATGGAGGCATTTCTCTATTTCATACGGTGGTAATCCAGGTCCCTCAGGATCAAGCGCAGAACCCGATTAGTGCTGGGCCAAAGCAGCCCAGAGCACACGTTTCCATCACGAGCTGACTGCAGGCTACACTCTAATGGGATTGTTTGTTTTAAAAAATGCCATCCCTGCTTTAAAAGCCTGTCCTTCTCCCTGAGCCCGAGCTCTGTTGCTATTGTGAGGGGCTGGGGCCCAGAAAATAGCCAAGGCCACACTCTTGGGGGTCATTGGCTTTGAATTTTAGCTGCAGAAGTTTCTCGTTAATAAGCTTTAGAATTGCAAGCATATGAAAGAAGTGAGAGGGGATATAGGCTAGATCCTGCTGCTGAGAGCAGAATGAAGGGAACAGGCAGCATCCCTCTAAGAGAGGGCCTGGCATTCAGACTCATCCTACTCCTGGGTAACCTTGGGCAAGTCCCTTCTCCTCTTTAGGCCTCAGTTTTCTCATCTGCAGAATGGAGAAGTGGGAATCACACTATCCAAATTTCCTTCCATCTGTAATATTCCTTGTTTAGACAGTGGTTGCTCATGTGATGTGGTTCATAGGGATTTCAATGAGCAAATTTGTCAGGCTCTGTCTGTTCTCATCTGTCAGAGGGATGTGCCTTGTTAACATGCCTCATCCAAATTTGCTGCTGTGATTGGAGACAAACTGGTGCAAAAAGGTTAGGCCTTCCTGGCAGGCCCACACTTGGAAATGGGCTGCATCCCTACAGTTTGCATTTAGGACTTTTGTGTTAGACTCAGAATGCACTTTTCAGGGAGTATTTAATTTGAAGATAACTTTCATGGCCAACGCACAAAAACCCTGTTTAGTCTTTAATGGAATTAAAATAATATTAGTCGTATAGAACCAAGCTTATAATATTACTGCTTTTATGGGCTAGCCTGGAGTTGGGTTCTTTCGTGAGCTAGCCTGGAATAGCACTGTTTTGAAGGGGCTCCTATGCGGTTGTCCTATTTCTATGGATTGGTCTGAGATAGTGTTGATTATTGACAAGCTAACTTAAAGTGGAGCTATTTTACAGGTGAGCCTGGGACATCTGTGAAGAGACACTTTCCACTTTCCTTAGGTAAGAGGGCACCAGGAGTGTCATTGCTCCTGAGGTTGTGTTGGTGTGGATGGGAAGGGTTCAGGGTGCTCCTGATTGGCCAGAGAAAAGACAGCCCCCTGCTAGAGGAGAGGACTGCTTGGCCATGGTGGCCACGGAGATGTTATCATTTCTGTTTTAAGATTTTCCCATTATCTCCAGGTAGAGCAGAATCACAGATCTTAACTTTTTCTTTTATAAAATAGCTTCTTTGTATTAAATAACCATTATTGTCCCAACAGATTTTAATTTTTATTAAATGAAATTTAATTAGTTCAAAGAAAACCTCTATAATTTCCAATTCATTATGAAAGCCTAAGTAAAAATATCTGGCCCTTTTGTGTGTTGGAAAGTTATAGAAACAGGAACTTGAGAGAAAGTCCCCTGATTAGGGCCTTTGAGAAAGTGACCAGACCAAATTTGTAGCTGAACTGTAAGGATGGAAGATGAGATAGCATAAGGCACAGTCATTTGAGGATCCACTATGGGCCGCAGCTTATTCTTATTATCCCACTTGATCCTCAAAACTATCCCATAATGTAGGCATTTTTAATATCCTTTTTACAGCTGGGGAAACTGAGGTTTAGCTAACCAGTAGTGGAGCCACGGTTCAAATTCAGCTGTCTGATTCCTTTGCTCTTTCTAATATTTTAGGATTAGAAATGATCTGTGTCCTAAGGCATGAACTCAGAAGGGAATCAGTAGAGAGGAATTAAGCAGTTAAAGTGCTGGATCAGAGAGCACCAACTGTTTCCCATAAAATGTGACACTTTCTAGAGAGATGTAGGGGTCTAGAAATATACATGAATGTGTTTCATTAAAATGCAGTTCACAGCACAGAGTTCATTTAGTTGAATTTCTTGTTTCCACGAGAGAGTGATGATGATGATAATGTTGGTGCTGTGTGTGTTTGGTATTTTATTTAAATTTTTATAGCGATATGCCAGATGGGAAGACAGGCAGCATTTATAAAAGCCTTGTCTCTGTGTTGGGTGGCAGGCCAAGGGAATGGGTTAGATATTTCATTTGTCTGTATTGGTGGGATTTCCCCTCCTGTGACCTCGATGTGGAAAATCCATTTGCACCTGTCCACAATCCCTTATTTTTGCTACCAAATGCCCTAATCATGCCTGTCCCTGAGACGTGGCTGGCAGCTACACTCTTGGGAGAGATCATTTCTAGTTTGGGGGTGAAGCCTGCAGTTTCTCTTGGCTTTTGTTTCAGAAAGTCTGTGAACAAGGTAGGAGGGGTGCAGGTGCCAAAGCCAGCTGCTGCTCAGAGCAGATGAGCCTTTCTTGGAAATTGTCCCAGACAATGAATTGCTTGCGTGATGCAGAGAGATGCTCTAGAAAACTGTCCATTCACTGAGACCACTTTTCAACTCTTGAATGCTCTGACACTTGCTTATTCTACAGCTCTACATAGCTAAGGAAGGAGCCACATACAAAGGCTCTGAAGAAGCCATGGGATGAACCCGGAGGAGTCTGTCCTAACTAGGACAGGTCATGGACACACGCAAGGAGGGGCAAGGGTGGTGTACAGGAACAGGTCACTGGGCAGATGCTCCATGTCTCCTGCTTCAGTTATACAAGTGTTAGCATTAATTGTTACAGAGAACTTAGAAAACACAGAAAGTTACAAAGAAGAAAATAAATTCACTACAAGTCTTGCTACAAATATAGGATTTTTAAATGTATTTCTCTAATTCTGAGAACTCTCTCTCTCTATCAGCCATGATTCATTCTTTCTCTCTTGCTCTCTCTTCTCTCTCTCTACACAGATGCGCGCGCGCACACACACACACACACACACACACACACACACACACAGGGATCTATAATCCAAATTGGGATCACATTACATGTACATGTATAATTCTCTAGCTTGATTTTTCCTCTTAACAGTATAGCATCCACTTTCCCCTATGATGTTACATTTTCTTCAGAATTAACGTTTTTAATATGTCAGGTACGATATTTAAATTTTTAGAAAAGTCGTAACTTGGCTAGTCAATAAGGCATATTTCTTCTGGGAGTATACCATAATTTAATGAATCTATCATCTATTGTCAGATATTTAGGCTGTTTTTAGTTTCTTCAAAATAATAATATTGTAATGAGTATCTTTGAACAGAAATCTTGGTGGTAATTTCTCATTATTTCCAACAGAAGATTTTTAGAAGTGAGTTAAAAACCGTGAACTTAAAACAAGAAAACCACTTGTGATGTTCGTAACTGACTTGCTTTCTGGGTACCTTTCCACTGGAGGTGAAATAACTTATTTTATCACACCCGGGATGGACAGATGTTTTCCATAGGGGCTGAACACTGAATTTAGAGTAAGTTAAAGGTAACTGATGCCCAGTGTTGCCAAAAACGCCCGGGAAGTGTTTTGCTGCTTGCGAGGATCTGCGGATCTCTCAAATCTGGGGTGAATCAGAATGGCATCTTGCTGCCAGGATTAGCGTCCTGTCTTTGGAGGGGGTTGTCTAAGGGCAGGTGAGAAAATACTGGGAGAGAGATGAACTCCCTGTCCTTAGTTCTGAGAAGAGCAGCAGAAGATCTTGCCTGGTCCTGGCCAGAAAGAGCTTTCAGTCTAGCAATGGAGGCTGGGCTTAATCTGCACTGAAGAAGTGGGCTACAGAGAAAGGCATGAAGAAATGTGCTTCATAGCCATGGAAGCATGAGGCTCAGAGAAGAGAGAGGCCACATGGGTTAGAATCAACAGGAAAATCTTCCAGTGGAAGGTGGGCATGAGGAAGGGAGGCTGGGGTGGGCAGAAGGAGCTGATGAGGGTAATGGTACATGGAAGGCAATTAGCATGTGCTGAGACTGTCCTAGGGAGAGGCTGTGGTCTTAGTGGTAAAGCATGGAGGTTCTTGAGTCAGACAAACTTGCCTTCCATCCCTAACTCCACTACTCACTTGCTGCGTGATCTTGGGCAAGTTAGCCAATGCACTTGAACTTTAGTTTTCTCATCTGTAAAAATATTTTTTAAATGCCTAGAGTTGTGTATTAGTTTCTGAGAGTTGCTGTAACACAGTGCCACAAACTGGGAGACTTAAAGCAACAGAAATTTATAGTCTCACAGTTCTGGTGCTAGAAGTTCAAAACCAAGGTGTTGGGTAGGGCTATGCCACCCTGAAGGCTCTAGGGGAGGGTCTTTCCTTGCCTCTTCCGGTTCCTGAAAGGCATTCCTTGGCTTGTGACATCATCACTCCGATCTCTGCCTCCATTTTCTCCCCAGGTATCTCTGTGTCTTCGTGTGGTATTCTCCTTTCTGTGTCCTCTTCTTATAAGGACATCACTCATTAAGGCCCTCTCTACTCTAATGTGACCTCATCTTAACTAATCACATCTGTAATAACCTTATTTCCAAATAAGGTCACATTCTGGGGATTAGGACTTCAATATATCTTTTGGGATGACAAAATTCAACTCATAACAGGAGGATTAAATTGAAATAAAATTCATTGTCCAGTGTCAGCATGTAGTAAATTTCAAAATTTGGAAGCTTTTATTATTATTACTGTGTAGTGAGGCCCTTCTCTGATGTTACTGTATTTGGAGATAGCTTTTTGTTCCTTATTTTTTAGAAGGGAAAATTGAGGTACAAAGGGGTTATATGAAATATAGATCAAATAATAGCTTAAGTGAAGATATTCTAGAGACAAAGAACTGAGGTTTGAGACCCTGTGGAGCTGTAAAATGGAGATAACCAAACTTAACTCATAGGATTATCATGAGTTCTCGGGAGGTACTCATGATTAATGTCATGATTAAATGAGATAATTCATAGAATACATGTAGCATAGTAGCTGGCATGTGGAAAGTATTCAGAAACTGCAGTCCTGTGGCATTGCTCAAGTGGCAGAGCTGGAAGCAAACCCTATACAAGTGTGATGTCTAAGTTCCTTTCCAAGGATCCCACTGCCTCCCAAAGATCAGTGGCTGTTCCTCTTGCTCCAGTTCTGGCACCAGGAGCATCCATGTGTGAATGTAAGTCATGAATGAGCTGAGCCAGAACTCCAGGGTGAAGCAGAGTGGTAGAGAAGCCATCTCTTTAGGCTGTGATCTGCACACTTTCCCATTAACTCTATGGGGAGAAATGGAGAATAGCAAGGGGCTTCTAAGGTTAACCTCTAGGTTCCAGAGGATTTCGTACTTTCTGCCTTTCCTGCACAACTGGGTGGGAAAAGCTAACATTCCTAGAGCCCAGTTCCACTGGCCCTACTAATCAAACCATCTGATCAACCAGAGCCATTTTCCCCATGTGGTTAGTGGCATTGGTTTCAGCCTTCACCCTCCTGCATATTCTGGCTCTAGCATTCCATTGTGGTCTCTCACCTCACTTCCCCAGGTGCACTCTCACTTGCTTGTAGGATCCTGGCAGCCTTTTCCTTGGAAAATCTGGCAGGAGTTTGAAAGGCCGGGCAAAAAGAAGGAAAAAACCAGTGAAGTTCAAGCATCATTTTTTAACTGGGCTATGATATTTTCTGGCTATTCTGTATGTACTATCTGTTCTACATCTTTTTACTGGACTCCTTTCAGTTATTGTGTTTGCTGTATTGAAATTTCTCACCTAGGCAGCTTTGGCTGGCTACCAAAGCCCCACGAGAACCCCTCACTTTGATCCTCTGTCTTCTTGGAAGGAGGAAAGAATGCAAAATAAGACAGCCACCTCTGCCTTTTCATTAACATTAAGAGAGGAAGGTGCCAGATGGCCTGGAGATAGCTTGACCGTGGCCACAGGCCATGTCAGGCAATCCTTGTGTTGTTTCCTGGGAGCTTGCTTCTGCAAAGACTTCCTGCTCCACTGGGGCTGAGGTGGGGGTGGAAGACCCAGAAGAGCCAGTGAATTAGTGCTAGAAGAGCCACGGGGCTTCAAGGAGCTGTTGGCTTCCCTGATCACTCATGTAGGTGTTTAGACCATTCCCTAGACAGACTCCAGATGATTTTTCATGACTCCAGTAACATCCCTGTACTATAAGCTCCTTGGAATCTTATAAGGCTAGATCAGGATTCCAGTATGAAGCAGATGGAACACTGGAAAGGGTGATTGGAGAGGACTTAATCAAGGGACAATTTACCAAGGCATGTGCAGGTGTATCAATCAATGTTATACTGCTATAAAAGAATCCCTGGGCAATTTAGAAAGAATAGAGACTTATTTCTTACAGTTGTGGAAGCTGGGAAGTCCAATATCAAGAAGGCAGCATCTTGTGAGGGTCTTCTTGCTGAATTATCCCATGGCAAAGGAGAGAGAGAGAGCCAAACTCGCTTTTTTAACAAACCTGTTCTTGTGATAATAGACCTATTCTCATGACAATGACAATAACCCATCATGACCCTAAAGACCTAACCACTTCTTAAAGGTCCCATCTCCCAACACTGTTACATACGGGATTAAGTTTCCAACACAGAACCTTGAGGGACATATTCAAACCATTGCAGCAGGGTTAGACGGGACTGGCAAATCAATAATTGTTTCAACTCTTCGATCCAAAGATCAAAGTGGAAGAACTGCAGACTTGGATAAGGGGCTCCCTTGGCTTTGGGGAGAGAAATGAGACAAGCCTAGAAGGGAGGGAGATAGGGGATAACCACTCAATCTCCCTTCTCTTCCTTCTCTTGTCAGTGTCCCTCATTGACCAAGTGGGCAAGGGAGCTCAGATAATGTAGTCTGTAGAGCCAGCCTCCCAAGCCACAGAGCAGGGCAAAGTGTCTAGAAGGGATCTGGTGGGGCAAAGAGATAAAATCAGCCACCTCCAAATCTCTGTTTTTAGTGAAAGACCATTTGGTGTCCCCCAGACTTACAGTAGTATTCTAGCACTTTCATTGAAGTTTGCCTTCCGTGCCTTTCCACAAATGACCCCTAGCACTCCTGGCCACATCCTCGTGTTACCAGTGGCCTTTTGAATACTGCACTAAGGTAGAGATGGGGCTCCATGTCAACCATACACACCAAGGAGGCAGTTGGTTCCTTTGTGCAGGTCACTTAAACTTCCCAAGTCTCCATTTATTCATCTGTGAGTTGGAAACAGTAATACCCACATTAGCAGGTGGTTGAGATGAGAACATGCTTATAATGCCCTTAGCCAGTGTCCAGCACATACTCATTGCCCAACATATAGCAGTATTAATAAGAAGCAACAGCAATAACTATTTCTTGATAGTAATAACTTCCTCTGTGCCAGCTATCTGGTATGTACTTCAGGACTGCCTGGGGATTTCATTCTCACTGGTGAAGGAGATGCTATTACCATCACAGTCTTACCAGTGCAGGATCTGAGGGTAAGCGAGGTTAGGCAGCTGTCCATAATCATGCAAAGAGTAAATGATAGAGCTGACTCAGGCTCTATGCTTGCAACCATTACCTTCCATTACCTCTCAATACTGATTACATTGCCATCCTCACCCTTACTAGGTGTTCGTTTTTTATTTTCAACCAGCAAACAGTAAGTATGAAGAAGGCAGTGCTTAACCCAATACGTAAATCTAGTGGAGTTGCGGGCCCTACTGCACCTCACCTGGCGCCCATGTGGCTGCCAGAGCTATCAGAGCCTTGGCCGCTCCCATTGGCTTCACCCCACTGCTACTCCCACAGATCCTGCTCTCAGATCCTCCCTCCTGCCTGGGCCTTCACTGAATATCACAGTTAGGCCTGCCAGATTCCCCCAAACTTCAGATCTGTTGAAATGAGAAACAGATCAAGGGATAACGAGGATGTTGCTTTTAAACTTAATTACGTATCTCTTACTTCCTTAGTCCTGCTCTTAGCTTTATTACTCCTATCTGTATTATTGGGCAGGTATACTTTCATCTCTTGGTCTCAGTTTGTTCATCTGTAGAATGGGAGATTAGACTGTGTTCTCTGCAATCCCTTTCAGTTCAAATTCTCTTACAGCTCGAATTCTCTTACAGCAAGCTGGAGGTGTAGAAAGGAACGTGGGGCAGAGAGGTCCTCTGGTATAGAGGATAAGCACATAGATTCCAAAGCAAGGTTCTTGGTTTACGTCCTGGCTTCAAATTCTACCTGCTCTGTGATGTTGGACAATTATTTCACCACTCTATGCCTCAGGTTCCTCATCTGTAAAGTGGGGATAGAAATATTTACCTTATAGAGTTGTCCTGAGAATTCAGTAATTGATGCATGTAAAGTGCCTAGAACGATACCAATAATAGATGTGTCATGTAAATATAAGCTGTTAATATTATTATGAGTAACAATGCTGTTATTATTGAGCCTGGAGTAATATACTCCTAATAGAGGGCAGGTGTAGCAGCCTCACGCTGTCAGGCTGGGCAAATTCCTTAATCACTTTGGGTCCTAATTTCCTCTTGTGTAGTCATAGTTATGTCTCACCGATTGTCGAGAAGATTAAATGGGATGATATTTGTAAACTCCTGGTCCATAGCAGGCCTCAGGAAGTGTTGTTACCTTCCTCCCTTGATGCTGTTTCCCTAAGGCTTGTTTCCTGGTTGATTTAGGCAGTGCTGTTCAACTGAGCGGTAGTTGCCGGGAAGATGAAGCACTGCCTGAAGTTTCAATGGTAAAACCATCATTTACTCAGCAGAGGCAGCCAAGCCTGGTGCTGTCTACTCACCAATAGGATTCCCCAGCAGCTTGGCTGTGCAGTGCATAAAAGAACCACAATTAACTGGAGGCCTGCCAGGTCTGAGTGAAGAGCCCATCCTTTGTACTGCAGACCAGCAAGCACTGTTTGCCAGATGAGAAGACAGAGGACCCACGGGAACTTCCGAAGGCTCCTAAGAGAGCAGCCATACTGGGAATGGATGGAGCCCAGGTTCCAGAGTTCAGAGCTCTGACTCAGACCTATACAGCTTCTTTAGTCATTGCCTGATTTTCCCAGCCATGTTTTCTGGCGGCCAGAGCCAACCGAAGCCAGGAGCTATGTGGCTTAGTCAGGTTGGGTCTATTTCCTGCCAAGTTAAGCTTGCTTCTTTCTATGTGTCTGACCAAACCCTTATCTGCTGCTAGAACTCTTGAAGATAGGTCAGACATAGGCTTAGGCTTTAGATGATACAAATGGCTCAGAACAAAGTCATTTCCATGCTCATACTCTGCAGGTGGGGGTGGGGGGAGAGGCTTGGTAGTATCATAACTATTAAATTTATTTAAAAGTGCATATCCAATGACCTCATAATTCGTAAGTCAACATATACTGTCACTTTTTTTTTTTTCAGAGAAACTCCAAGTAAAATTGATTTAAATGACACTGAAGTTCACCTTCCTTTCCTGCAAAAGTAAAATGATTTGGGATCACACCCCTTCCCTTTAAGATACAAACTGGAAGTTTTTCACCTTTCTGCCCATGTTCTGTCAATCAGAACCCAGTGTCATGCATATAGCTGTGAGGGAGGCTTGGAAATGGAGTTGCTATTCTGGCGGCCACACTGGAAGTGGGTGCATGGGATGCTGTGGTGCCTCACCCAGGTCCCCGCTTAAGAACTGATAGGCCTATCCCCCAGCTGCTGAGAGCACTGATGACTGATAGTACATACCTCTGTCCCTTTCTGATTATTTCTCAGAGCCACAAAAAAGTGTCTCACCCAAGATTATACCTGCTTCCCGGAGGAGACCATTTTTACCAATAATTGCCTTATGGCCTCCTTGGCTGAATTTGAGACAACTCTGAAGGGTCGTTCCAGCTCCAGAGGTCCTTGTCAGGTCCACTGGGGCCTGCAGGCCCACCTCTCCTTCTTTTCAGTCCTGGACATTTCCTTACACATGGCCCTCTCTAGAGCACTCTCCAATAAACTGGTCCTCATTGCTCTGTGCCAGAGACAATTTCAGGGAACCCAAACTAAGAAATTGGGGTTCTAGCCTATGGAAGAAGTATAAGGGTATGAGAACCAGCAGTCCTTTTTGCCTGCAGCCATCCCACTTCTCATGTTAGCTCTGAAGAAATACTTGTAAATGTGTCCAAAGAAGCAATGCAAGTCCAGCCCAGTGGCATCGTTTGTGAAAGTGAGAACGATAAGATGCTAAGTGAACCACAGTGAGGCTGTACTTTGGAGCATGTTAGAAAGACTGAGAAAGTTCTAGATCTGCTGCATTCTATATTCTCCAAGTGTTGAGTGTAATAAAGAAAGTGTGAAAGATATGTACACTATGATACAATTTTATTAGAAAGCATCAAACAATACACGTATGTATAGCCATAGAAAATGTATGGTTTATAAACACTTAGGGAACAACAGAAGTCTACTGTGGGCGCTGATGATAGCAGCTGCCTTTAGAGAGGACAGGAGAGCATGTGAGGCTTGTAAGTGTAGCAATGGAGTGAAGGAGTGGATGAGGGTCATCTGTGGAGCTGTAAGCCTTATCTGTAATGCTGTATAAAAAGAATATATTCATGGATTATTTGTACAGTTTAAAATCTATATTAAAAAAGAAAAATGGAAATCCATTTTCGCTCACAGGACTAAAAATCAAAGTCATCTCCAGAGAACAGATGAAAAAAGCCAGCTTTGCTGTCCAAAGAGAATGCTTTACTTTTATTTCCAGGTGGTCTTGAGATCTAAAGCAAATCACTGTGCCTCTCTACACCTCAGTTTCCCCATCTGTGAAGTGGCAGTAGCAAGCCCCATCTCATCTGCTGCAAGGCTGAGACGTGGTAAGCTTTACAAAGCTGACAGCCTGGTGCCCAGTACTCCATAGTGGTGGTGGGTGGTGGGGAATGAGTTGGTCAAATGAACAACTGTCTCATTCAGGATGCCCAGCCAGCTGCTTAGACAACTTTCCACTGCGCCCTGGGTCAGCAGCCACAGAGAAGGGCAGGTCTCTCCACTCCCTGGTCACAGCCTGCATCTGGGGAAAGCCGGAAGGCTGAGGACAGATGATTCCGGACCATTCCAGGTGTTCTGGGATTGAGTCTGTGTTTCTGATATATGAGCAACGGTGTGTGTAGCTGCTGGGAATGTTTTGTGTTACGTCAAAGGATTTGGGTGGTTTTTCTGTCCTCTTCTTTCTCAGAATGAAGAGGACAAAGCCTTTCTTTTCAGTGAAGCCCAGCAGACCAGAAAGGCTTTGAAATCATGAAATGCAAATACGCTGCCTTTGAGCCACATGGAAGGCGAAGCTGTGGAATTAAATTAACATGGCCCATAAATAGAGAGGTTAAAAAAATGGGAGGCCAAGTGTTCAGAGGCTTTTGTCCAGGAGAGAAATAATCACAGGACAATGGTCTATTTTGTTTGGATTACAGGCTGGTATCACATTAGCTCAAACCTGGCAATATTTATGTTGAAAACTGCTGTTTGTGGAGTGCTGCTGTCCCAGTTTATCTCTCTGGGGAATCCCTGGAGGCAAAGCAAACTAGGAAGGGAACCTCCACCTCCTGCTGACCTGCCTGGTTCTGCCCACCACTGCCAGAGAATGCCTAGTGTTTGGCCATCCATGGAGAGGAAAACGTTGCACAGAGAAAATGAGGACGTGTAGACAAAAGTCAGCCTGAAAAAAAATTGTTATTCAGGAGATGTGCCATAAAAATCAGTCTGTCCTGCTTTTCTTGAGAAATCGGAAGAACCAAGAACTTTTGTCGTGCATGTTCATATGGTAAGAGCCAAGAAGTGGCTGCCCCTTGGCCACAGACGTTCCTGTTAGCCTCAGTCTTCACCATGACCTTTTCTCCCTGAAGTTGAGTATCAGTTGCCCTTAAGAGCACGCCATTCTTTTTTTAAAAATAATTAATTAATTAATTAATTAATTAGTTTGAGGTGGAGTCTCACTCTGTTGCCAGGCTGGAGTGCAGTGGCGGGATCTCGGGTCACTGCAACCTCTGCCTCCCGGATTCAAGCAATTCTCCTGCCTCAGCCTCCCGAGTAGCTGGGACTACAGGCGCCCGCCACCATGTCCAGCTAATTTTTGTATTTTTAGTAGAGACAGGGTTTCGCCATGTTGGCCAAGATGGTCTTCATCTCTTGATCTTGTGATCTGCCTGCCTCGGCCTCCCAAAGTACTGGGATTACAGGCGTGAGCCACCATACCTGGCCCATTCTTAAACTGTTGTTTCTCTTATAGTCAAAAATAGTTCTCTAAACCCACAATATTATTAAGATGTAAGATAATGCAAGCTAGACCATCGAGAGGCTTTTTTTTCCCCCTTATAGCCAGCCTGCCTTACTCCTGTGGGTATTTGTATTGCCAACCACTGGGCTATTGCTGGAACCTCTAGGCCTGGATTCTGATTTCAGTTCTTTACCAACTGATCTGATCCTAAGCAGCCATTCCCACACTCTCTTCCACTTTGGGTCCCAGTACCCTCCCATGTTAAAAAAGGCAGGGGACAGTTTTCCCCGAACTATGTTCTGAGTAACATTAGCTCTGTGGAACATGATAGGATCCATGATCCAATACACGGGGAATCTCATATTAGACAAAACAAGTCAATCCCTGTGTGCAGGACTTTCCAAGCTGTTGCACATCTCTTTCCCAAATGAATTTACTAGGGAAGCCTATTTCTTGGAGCCGCTTGGGACACTAGAGCTCTCTTGCTTAGATTTGGAGAATCAAAGGTTAATGTCCAAATTCCTGCTAGCAGGAAAGCTCAGTGCCCAGGATGATCCTCCAAGTACTTAGCCCTGGGTCAGGGCATCTTGCCCTGGACTAGCAGCCACAGTTACTACCACCTTCCTATGTGGTTTCCTTCTCCCACCCTCCACTATCCCTCTCCTCTTCGTGGCTCCCTCAGGTGCCAGATGGAAGGCTTAAAGGAGAGGGGTTATCACTGCCCCACCCTCCATCATATTGCATTCCCAAGGGGTCCTTTGTCCCCATACCTGGTCACAAGGAGATAAATATGGCCAGTCTCGGGTCAAGCTAAATGACTTTTTTGGATAAGATTATCAAAACCCTTCTCAAGGTAAAGTCAGCTTCTCAGGCATCTCTCTAGCAAAGCTGACAGATAAGCATTAATGAGGGTATTGCTAAGAAAAAAATTGCAAACCCTATAAAACCTGTCATATTTATGGGCCTTTTATGTCCAACTCTTTTCTTCTCTGTTTTCTGCAATTTTGCCACTTACATTATACCAAAACTCCTAGAAGGCAGGGAGCTGCACTGATTTTATTTGCATTATTTATTACATTTTGTGCATTCAAACAGTTAATCAGCAAGGATTTATTCAGTGGGATTACTGCCCTCTGAGGTATAAGTTCCTATCTTACAGTCATACAAGTAACAAAATCGCCAGTGTGACAGAGTGGAGAATTGTGAATTTTGCATTCAGACAGAACTGGGTCTATGTGGTCTATATGTCCTTGATCACATCACTTCTTTCTGGGTCTCAGTTTTCTCATCTCTAAAAAGGAGACCATGTTGGGAAATTTACAACCTTCATGAGGGTCTCTAGCATAGAGCCTGACACATAGCAAGCAGTCCACGGAAATTTACCGTTATTGTGATGGCTGAAGGTTTACCTGAGACTTCCTTTCATGTATATCATCTCATTTTATCTTCATGGCCTCTCCCTGAGCTCAGTGAGGTTAGGGTTATGAACATCTTTTACAGGTGAGGAAACATAAGTTTAGAGAGATTAGGGCATTACCTGAAGTTTCTCAGCCAAAAAGTGGGGAGCTAGGACTTAAAGTTTGAGCAGGAATTAAATTCTATACCCTGGGTGGCCTTCAGAATATAGCATTAGATCCCAAAAGACAATGCTTTGCCAAATGCAATGCCATTCAATACAAAGGATAACTTGCTGCTATCATGGTAAGTTCAGCAGGTATTGCTGTAAGCAAGGATCTTGGCTAGAAAGATATCCTAGGGCCTTCAAAATGCTCAATGAACCCTTATAAGGGTAATAAGCTGTATACATTTAAAAAAATGTTTTATTGGGCAGAAAATGATCAGGGTCAATTAGAGAAAGTGGGCAGGTTCCAGGGGAGAGATAGTAGGTCACAGGAGCAAGACCTCCTTTTGGCAGGCATGGTGGAGGTGAGATTCAAATATGGGCAGCAGAAGAGAAGAGCGGAGAAAATTGCACAAGCAAAGTTCTACATCAGCAAAGTAAAGGGGAGTCCTGGTCACTGAGGGTGACTATACAGGGAGACCCAGAGCCCGGTGCCTGCAAGAATTGCTGATGGAAGGTTTTAAATGTGAGAGGATGAGGTGAGGGGAGTTGACAGGAGACAACATCAAAGCAATGGACAGAGCAGGCCAGTTTGGAGCTCACTGAAAAGAAAAACAACAAGGAGCTTGCAGACTAAAGCAGAAGGAAAAACAAGAAATGGGGAGCATATTCGCTAATGAATTAATTCATCAAATATTGTAATCAGCCCATTAAAATTTGTTGAGACCTACAGTGTGTCTGTGAGTACTTGCTTCTGCAAATACAAAGATAAGTGCAACAAGGAGATCGTGCCCAATCTAAGCCGTGACCAACAAAGACAAAAACCTTGATCTTGCCTGCTCTGCTAACCCCTACGCTGTGCATGTGCACACACATGCTTCTCAGCCCGATCTCCAGTTTCTCCTGGCTTCCATCAACTTTACCCGGCATCTCTCTGCTGTCCCAAGGCAAGTCCCCTTCACTTGTCAGGTCAAAAACTCTGATGAAAATACAATGTCTAGTTTAGAAATGAGGCTTTCCCCCTAATGAGATAATTAAAAGGAGGCTTTGCCAGGCATCCAAGGAATTATTTTTCATTCCATAAGACAGGTGCACAATTTTAGCATAGTTCTCAGCTTCCAGAGGTCTCCCCTGATGTCGGCAGTCTGGGCAGATTCTACAGAGGTGGAGTAGACATTTTCACAGGGTTGCCCCAGCCAGCTGGGTGGGGTTGAGTCTGGAGGGCGGCTGTGAGTTGAGCTGCAGTTCATTTGGTGGCCCAGTCACTGTGTCAGGTATAATTAACCAAGCTGAAAGGAATCTCAAGAAACTTCTCTGACAGGGAGGTCAGGGAAGATGAACTCTGATGGGAAATTAATGATGAGAGTCTGGAAACTCCGCAAGGGGCTTTGCCACCGTGGCTGTCTCTGGTGGCATATTAGGAGCCGGTTTCCCCCTCCTCACCTCCTAACAGAATTCAAGCACCAAAAGGAGCCCTTTCAGAGATTGCTTCTTTGGGGGGTTTAAATAATGCTCCAATGCTCCACTGCTGGATAATAATGTTAATAATAAGCTGTCACTGGCAACCATGAGCAGTTATTGAGCACCATGTGCCAGATGCCATGCTGAGTGCTTTATGTATATCCTTTCCATAAACCGTCCTGTTAATTCCACCACTCAGGAGGGCAAGTGCTATATGCCAGGAGCTGTGACAGAGCTTAAGTCATTTACCCAAAGATTCAGAATCACTAAATGGCAGAACTGGGATTTGGAACTAAGCTCCTGCCTCTATGTTAGCTGGCCTGTTTGTAGGTCTTTCATAGAAGAGATATTAGCTAATTAATGAATTCATCAAGTATTGTAATCAGCCCATTAAAATTTGTTGAGCACCTACAATGTGTTCGTGAGTACTTGCTTCTGCAAATACGAAGTGCAAGAAGGAGATAGTGCCCAATCTAAGCCTTGACCAACCAAGACAAAAGCCTTGATCTTGCCTGCTACGCTGACCCCTACGCTGTGCATGTGCACACACACGCTTCTCAGCCCCATCTCTAGTTGAAAAAGAAGGCTGAGGCTAGAGGGCTGATGGTCTAGGGCAGATTGGCAAACTGTGGTCCATCTGCAGATTGGCAAACTGGTTGTAAAAAAATTGGGGGGAAAACATAGTCACTCCCTTTCATATACATATTGTCTATGGCTGCTTTTATGCTAGGACAGTGGAACTGAATAGTTACAAGAGACTGTGTAGCCTGCCAAGCCTAAAATATTTGCTATCTGGCCCTGGACAGAAAAAAGCATTGTCAATTCTCATTTAAGGAAACCCAGAGTTAAACAAAATTAAGCAGGTTTCTTTGCTGCATGACTTCTCAGAGCCCTTAACCTGCTAATATGTACTCTGAGGCTCCCAGAGGATATAGTGTACAGTGTATCCTGATATACTTTACCAGGAACCCCTTTTTCTTGAGGCATCTTTGAGGCAAGCTTTGGGGAACACTACCCATTTGTTTGTTCAAGGAGGAAACGGGCTTAGAGAGGAAAAGTGACCCTAGGGCATGTAGCTTGTGTGTGGCTGACCAGGACTGGATCTGGATTCCAGAGGCTTCCCAAGGTGGTGTTTGCCATTTGCCAACTTCAGTCAGAGGGATGGATGCCCCTTCTTCTGAGGGGTATCAGTGGTGGGGGCCGGTGCAGCCTTTTCTTTATTCAGTTGCCTGTTTACAATGGTGTTCAGCAATTCTGTCTTTATGGGGCTTGTTTGTTCTTCAAATCCAAGAAGAGAAGGGAAAATCATCGTACTAATCATGAATGTCAGTTTTAATCAGCATCATCTGACATTATGAGAATTGAATTTCCACCTTTCACTGCATACATTAAATATGTGGCTTTATCTCCTCATGCAGAATTGATTTGCCATAATTCTCTCCTTTGGCCCTTGTCATGTAAATTGTGGCATTTCTCTCCCATTGACTGCAGAAACCAAGATTAGAGGTGAGGGTCCAGCCTCTCAGACCAGCTGCTGCTGGGCGTTTTGTCTGTCTGTCTTTCTTTTCCCACTCACGTGTTCCCTCTCCGAACTTTCTCTTTTGGGGCTGCTTACTGGCCAATCGTGCCTTCTGCAGATAGAGCCTGAAGGGGAAGAATAGAGGGATGATGATGCGGGGCCGAGCAGATGGCCTTCATGAGACGTCAGCCATAAGGATCTGCAGCACCTGCAGCCTAGACAGGCGACTGCTGGGCAGGTTTTAAGGGACAGACCTTAGGGCCATTTGTAACCCATGTCCACTACTGAATCAAACCACCAGTATCTACAAGAATGACATACATTCAAATACTCCCCACAGGACCCTGGAGAATCTCTACCTCCTGGTACCTGTACTGGATGGATAGGGACAGTGGTGGCTTCTGGCTGGTAGAAGAGCCAAGGGCCTGAGGAGCACCTGGCCCTTCAGGCCTGGGCTTATGAACTGTGGCCTGGAAACCAGCCCTAAGGGCTCTGCCGATAGAAAGTTCTTGGAAGAGCTTTCAATCACTCAGTGAAACACCAGGTGAGGACATCTATACCACTGTTCTGTAAAAGCCCCTGAGCCTCATTTTTGTCTTGCAACTATTTTCTGCTAAATATCCAAGCAGTGGTTAAGAGATGACATGCTGAAGGTAGAAAGACTTGAGTTCAAGTACTGGCTCTTCCACTTATTAATTGGGTGATGCAGGGCAAAATACTTACGCCCTCTAAACCTCTGCTCTTCCATCTGCAAAATAGGATAAATAGTAGTAGCCATGTCCATGAGGTTGTTTGGAAGATTAAATGAAATAATCCATGTAATGCATCTGGGGCAGTGCCCAGCACATAGTAAACAGTCTGTATGTAGAGGCTGCTCTTCGGATTGTTAAACATTCCATGCCGGCTGTGCCTTGAGGTACACAAAAAATACACTCTGTAGTTGAGCATATTGATACGTCATGCATACCAAGGTGCTTAAACGCCACTAAATATCTACAATGTGTCTCGTGGTTGGCCCACAAAGATGGGGAAGGACAAGATGGAATCTATCCCTTACTGCATGCTTGTTGGACCTCACGCACTTTAATATTAAAGGGTCAGTTAAGATGACTTTCCTACTGTCATCCACAGCATGCCCCTTCATGTTACTTTCGAAGACAGAATCCCAGGCAAATAAATAGGAGGTCTGACTCAGGTGGGAGATTCTTAATGCTTTTCACAGACAAGGATAATAACTTTATGTGTTTGTAATTTTAAATTTATAACCCATTTATTGAAAGTCTGCTGTGGGTAAGCATTATGCCCAGAACTTTACATTTAATATAATCTAACTAAATTACATTTCACAACAACCTAAGAAGGCAAGTACCATGATTATTGCCATTTTATAGATAGTGAAACTGAAGCCCATCTACAGTCCCAGGAAAAGGAAGACATCAGCTCCAGGATCAAGTCCAAGATGAATTTCCTCCATGGACCGTTGCTGCTCCTGTGTCAAGCCTCTAGTAATGAGAATGTGCTGCTGAATTAGTCTCCTGTTACCTGAGCTCTCTACAGTGAAACTCAACTCTCCTGGACCATAATGAATGTTCTGTAGGACCCCAGGGTTATTGTTGCCTGTGGAATTGGAAAAAGGCAGCTTTCCACAAGTCAAGCCGGGGCTGACTCAATGTTTGAGGACATGTGTGAATTCACTGTAAATGGAGAGGGCATGTTGCTGTTGATGACTGGGAAAGATAGAGTCTTAGGGAAGTTAGTGTGAGCCACTGTGACCACATGAGAACTGCCCTCCCCAGTAGTCTTTGCAAGTCAAGGCTGTTGTCATGGACTGAGCAAGGTCTAGAGAAGCTGAGAAGTCATCTGGAGCTGGTCAGATGGGCAGTGGCATGGAGGAGAATGCATATCAGGACCACCTGAGCAATGCCCAGCATTCCTTAGTACTGTTCAAGACATGGGTAAATGGGTATTCTCTAAGGCAGTTGGGATCAATTTCAGCCTGTCCCTAGGTGCCAGTGTGCTGGAGAGCTTTGGGGACTCCACAGACACACAAGTGCACGTGTGTATATGTGCATGTGTGTATAGGTTGTGGGGAGTTGTTCGTAAGGAAGGCTGAGGCGAGGCAGCAGCTTACATTCCCACCATGCCTCTCTTGGCTGTTGCATACCATTGCCTGCCCACACCCCGTGTCTTAAAATGAATACCAGTTTCCATTTATTGAGCCAAGCTTGCCACTTGTCAGACACAGTGTTAAGTCCTTTAGTCTGCTCGCTAATTAAACAAGATCCTCAAAACAATTTGTTGTAGGCAAGTAAGTACTATGAGTATATAGTAGTCCCCCTTTATCCATGGTTTCAGTTACCTGTGGTCAACCACAGTCTGAAAATATTAAATGAAAAATTCCAGAAATGAGCAATCCTTAAGTTTTCAATTGCATGTCATTCTGCCCAGAACATGAATCCTCCATTTGCCCAGTGTATTTTTGCTGTACACACCACCCACCCATTGGTCACTTGGTAGCTATCTTAGTTATCACATTAACTGTCATGGTATTGTTGTGCTTCTGTTCAAGTAACCGTTATTGCACTTAATAATGACCCCAAAGCACAAGGGTAGTGATGCTGGAAATTTGGATGTGCCAAAGAGAAGGCTTGAAGTGCTGTGCTACCTTTAAGTTAAAAGGTGAAAGTTCTTAACTTAATAAGAAAAGAGAAAAGGTCATATGCTGAAGTTGCTAAGAAGTAGGAAATTGTGAAGAAGAAAAAAATGCATGCTAGTTTTGTTGTCCCACCTTATACTGCAAAAGTTATGGCTATAGTGCAAGATAAGTGCTTCATTAAGATGGAAAATGTATTAAGTTTGTTGACAGATGACATAAACAGAAACGTGTTCTGATTAACAGCCATCAGGTTCTGTACTATCCACAGTTTCAGGCATCCACTAGGGGTCTAGAAATGCATCCCACATGGTTAAGGGGGGACTACTGTTCTTGTCTTTCAAAAGACAAGACTTAGACACACAGAGGTAAAGTGACATGCCCAGGAAGCAGCAGAGCTGGAATGAAAACTGAAGTTTCTTGATTCTAGAACCCAAATTTTAACTCAACAGGCCTTATCCACAGGGCCCCACCCCTCTGGAGTGTCACAGACCATTGGGAGGTGTGCTCCATGTGCCTTCTTGCTAACTAAAGTACCACCTCTTCTGCCTCTTGAGTTCTGCTACACTGATCTCCATCTCCTCCATAGGATGATAAGGATAGGAGTGGACCCCCTCTTCCTCTGCATGACCTTGGATTTGTGACTGATCACACACACACACACACACTCACACAGAGTCTCAGAGTTTTCCAAGACCCCTAAGGAATGAGTTTATTAATTAAAGCCTGACTCTTTCTTCTGCACTGTGCTGCCTCCTATCTTGAGAGGTTAGAAGGTACTTTGGGGTCAGTGACCTCTGCAGCATCCTCAGATACTGGTTCAACTGTTTCTTATACATCTCTAATGACAAGGAGGTCACCTCCTCCAAGGGAGCTGGTTCCACTATTTCAAAGTTCTGGCTGTTAGAAAGCATCTCTTCTTAGGAATCATATAGTTCCCTGGAAAACAGTCCCCAAAAGAGCAACTTAGCCAACTGACACTTCCTGTGTCTAGAGGAAGGGACGCTTTGGCTCTTGACCCTGAGAGGCCTTTGCCTAGACATTGAGATCTGTTCTCCTAGACCTTGGGATGACAGCATCCTATTCTCAGGGTTGGACCCCTCCTGGAGAAAGTTCCAACTTCTGGTATTCTTTCTTTTTTTTCTTTTTCTTTCTTTCTTTCTTTCTTTTTTTTTTTTTTTTTTTTTTTTTTTTTTTTTTTTTTTTTTGAGATGGAGTCTCCCTCTGTCGCCCAGGCTGGAGTGCAGTGGCGCAATCTTGGCTCACTGCATGCTCCACCTCCCAGGTTCACACCATTCTATGGCCTCAGCCTCCCAAGTAGCTGGGACTACAGGTGCCTGCCACCACGCCTGGCTAATTTTTTGTATTTTTAGGAGAGATGGGGTTTCACCATGTTAGCCAGGATGGTCTCGATCTCCTGACCTCGTGATCGGCCTGCCTCGGCCTCCCAAAGTGCTGAGATCACAGGCGTGAGCTACTGTGCCTGGCCTGGTATTCTTTATTTCTCAGGAGGAGACAGCAATAGGCTTTGTCCCCCTTGGCCCAAGGTCAGGAGAAATTCCTGTGTCTTGGGATACCTTCAGTCCTTCCTGTGCACTAGAGGCCCAGGCTACAGACTCATTCTATTCCCCACCTTGGTCTTGCCCTAGTACGTATCACAAGAAACTCCTGTAGACTCCTGGAGCTGTTGTAGTGCAGAGGTCCTTACCTAGGGGCCTAAGAGCTTTACTTTGCCATAACTTGCTGTGTGTCCTTAGGCAAGTTGTTTTCCCTGCCTGGTGATGTCTCCTTATCCACAAAGTGTAAAGTGTGGTATATGGAGGGGTCAAGATGTGGTGTTATCCAAGGCTCTGTCTAGTCCTGACTTTTCATCCCCAGAACGCTTTGACTTGAGATATCCATCTGGGTTTCAGGTCCAAGTGGGAGGTGAGAGAATAGAGAATCATAAAGAATGGGTTGCTTCATCTCTACCCTCTCTTCTAGCCTGGGACTAGACTACCAGGAAGTTACCAACACACAGGTCTTGACTGAGGGACATTTAAAGGCCCATCCACTCCCAAGTACCTTCACTGACCTTGTTAATTCAACAACTGCAATCACCCCTTTGGGGAGACATGGTCTCCAGAAATCAATTGTGAACATTTAAATATGACACCTGGGAAGTCAATTCAACAAACTCATTCCCACCCATTAATGCCCATTAGGTTAAATTTTCTTCCCATGAAAAATATTCCTGGAAGGATAGTAAGAGGTAGGATGAGTTTTTATATGGGAGGATCTATTAAGGAATTTTTAAAAGAAAAAAAAGAGACCAAGAACTAGTGTGGGGAGACCAGGGGATGGATCCAAGTTATAGGGCACAGAGTGTCCAGGGGTGGGATACTATGGAATGAAGATGCCATGGAACAAACATTACTTGTTTCTCAATTGTGCCATTGCCAGGCTTGTGTTATTACAGTGTGCAGGGCAAGCTTGAGCCTGACTGCAGGGCAGGAGAAAGGAGGCTGGGCAGAAATGAATGCAAGAGCCTCCTCCACCATGTGCCCTCCACCTGATGCCAGCAGAGAAGTTTGGCACTGCTCTTGAGGTTTGTTCCTCTCAATAGGGTGAGCTTGACAGCCCTTCAGGAATGAGATACAGCAAAAGCATCACCCCACAGTAGCCCTGAAAAACAAGTGCAAAACATCCTTCCTCTGATGTTTGTCCAGTATAGCCTCTGGACGGCAAAGCCAAACAAGCAAAGGTGGGTGGTAGCCGAGTAACTGTGGGTGGAATTGAGGCTGGCTGCCCAGGAACAGGAGGGGCTTAGGTGCATCCATTTATAATCTCTTCCTGGGACCCTGTGCCTCCAAAGCCACTAGGTGATGGCCTTCCTCATCATTTTTTCATTCCTTCAGGCCTTTGGTCTTTCTGGTACTTCTGCCTTAGCCAATGATATGGTTTGGCTATGTCCCCACCCAAATCTCATCTTGAACATATTGAACTGTAGTTTTCATAATCTCCACATGTCATGGAGGAATCCATTGGGAAGTAATCATGGGGGCAGTTACCCTTATGCTGTTCTCATGATAGTAAGTGAGTTCTCATGAGAACTGATGGTTTTATAAGGGGCTTTTATCCCTTTTGCTCGGCACTTCTCTCTCATGCCGCCATGTGAAGAAGGACATGTTTTCTTCCCCTTCCACCATGATTGTAAGTCTCCTGAGACCTCCCCAACCATTTGGAACTGTGAGTCAATTAAACCTCTTTCTTTTAGGAATTACCCAGTCTTGGGCAGTTCTTTATAGCAGCGTGAGAATGGACTAATACAGTCACCCTCTCCATCTTTCATCCTTCAAGACTCAGCTCAGGCATCATCTTCTCTCTGAAGCCTCCTATGAATGAGTGAATGAAGGAATTAATGGGTAGTTCCTCAGATGTAGAACAATCCTCCGTCCATTGGAACACCTTCTGGGATCCTTCAGTTAGCACCAAAAGAGCTCCTGCAAGCCCCACAGGATGCCCAGGGAAAGTTGCAACCAAGTAAGTGTTTTCTCCTGGACTTGAGAGGATGATAAGGATAGGAGTGGACCCCCTCTACCCATAGAGGCTCTGGAGCTAAAGACCAAAGAATAGGGTACAGGCACATTACCTGGGTAAGTGGCTTTCCCTCACTGGGCCTCTTTATCTAGAAAATATCTAGAGGACATTGAGGTCCCTTCCAGCTGTCCTGCTCTCTGAGCCTGGGTCTGAAGCAGAGACAGGGTGCAGCCAGTAGAACTGACTTAACAATTTTAGAATGTAAAGACTCGTCACTTGCAAGGTCACTTGGAAGTGGATCTGTTGATTCAGTGCTGAAAGGCATTTCTGTTAAAAATATTCCTCATAAGGAAAAGTAACAACTTCTGAAAATGGGAAAAGGAGATGATATTCTGTAACAAGCAACATTTGATATGTTTCCAATGATCCTTGCCTCTAGTATTCACCCCTCGGGTAATCCTCTCCCCTATTGACTTGCTTCTAACAAATAGAACATGGCAACAGAGATGGGATGTCACTTCCATATTAGGTTGTAAAAGGCTGTGACTTCTATCCAGCTGAACTCTTTCTATAGCCTTCTTGGACTGCTTGCTTTGCGGAAGTCAGCAGCCATGTTACATAGGTCCATGTGGCAAGAACTGAGGGCAACCTCTGGCCAACAACCAGTGAGAAACTAAGACCCTTAGTGCAACAGCCTGCAAGGAACTGATTCATGCCAACAACCATACAAGTGAGCTGGGAAGTGAATTTTTCCCATTAAACTTTGACAGGGTTTAGATGCATCCACTTATAATCTCCCTCTGGGACCCTGTGCCTCAGAAACCATGACTGTAGCCCCAGCCAGTACCTTGATTTCAGCCTGTAAGAGACCCCAAAGTAGAGGACCCAGTTAAACTGTCTTTGGATTACTGACAGACACAAATTGTTGTTGTTTCAAGCCACAAAGTTTTGGGATAATTTGTTGCACATCGAGAGATAGCTAATGCATACTTCTAGAGTTTAGGGGAGTCATGGATTTAAAAAGCCAGAGATATCCTAAAATTAGGAAGTACCTCCCCACCTCCCCAGCTTCAGGAAGACAAGATAAATATCGCATGCTGTCACTAAGTGATCCCAGACATGGCAGTGCCACTCTTTCTCCCACAATTTCTCCATGTGTAAAATAAAGGGGTTGGGTTGGTGAATCAGAACTGCAAGATTTCTGGGACCAACGCCCTCCTCCACCTTAGTAATTTTGCTTTTTGTACCCTTTGATTGAAAAGATGCAAAATGACAAGAAGCTACTCTAAATACAGTGATGTTATAACTAACTTTATTAATCCCAATAACACTTCAGTACATTTGAGACTGTCATCCTTTATACTCATTCAATGTGCAGGCATCGCTAAGCAGGAATGGCTATGGATAGAGAGTGTTCTCAATGAGAACAACTGAGGCAGTACATTTTGAATTATGCTTAATCACGTGGCACAAATGTATAGATGGCAAGATAAAGGTGAGGGTGGGAAAGCTGGAGTCAGATGGCTTTGGGTTAGCATCTCACTTCTGTCCTTCCCAGATGTGTGCCCTATGGGGAGTGATTTCATAAATCATCAATTGCTTTACCTCTAAATTGGGGATCATAATACTTATTCCACAGCATTGTTAGAAATATTAAATTCAATAATGCATAGAAAAGTAGCAACTAGTTATTGCTCGATAGTGGTATCTAAAAATAACAAATAATAAATTCCACTTTTGCATTATTATTGACATAATTATATACAAATACATGTACAAATACAAATAATGTACAAATGAATGACCAGGTGTGGCCATTTATTGACTACTTACTATGAGTAAGGCATGAGTCCAAACTCTTCATGCAGTATTTCAGATGCCTACTGACAGTTCTTCCGGTCTAGAGGGTGACCCTGTCTGTCCTCCTTTCTTTGGGGTAAAGCAGACAGTCTTCTCCCCGAGGATGCTTTGAGTCACTTGGACAGACAGTGACTCAAAGGACATTTTGAATCTGCTCTCAGGGGTCTACCATTCAGTCAATGCTGGCCTGGGCCCAGAACTCAGCATCTCTTCTGCTGCCTGAGGGTCTGTTTCTCCATGGACAGAGAAAGCAGTGTCCAGAAGGTTCCCTTTCCCTCACAGGAGAGGCGATGAGACTGTCTCAGCTGAGGGAGGGTCTCTGGTACTGTGAAGATACAAGGTCCCACTATCCCTTCCCAAAGGTCTACACCTTAGTTGAAGCCCCGCCTGCAAATAAGTCAAACTCTGAGACCCAACATTGTTGTCTTAAGCTCCTATGGGAGTGAGAGGGGAAGAAGAAGGGCATTGTGAAATTTGTGGTGCCTTTCTACCTCTGCTGTCACTTCTAATAATACGTTTCTTAGAAAATAAAGGAACACTGTACTATGATGTGGGAAGGCAGAGACTCTAGTTTCACACAGAGTGGTGCTTAATTCCAGTTTCACTATTCACAGGCAGATTTGAGTAACTTTTATCACTTTCTACATCTCAGTTCTTCATCCATGAAATGAGGGTCATAGTCTGTGACTTACAGGAGCACATCATGTGAGGCAAAACAACAGCTTGGATGTCAGAAGTTAAAATAAATTGCACGGAGTTGGTGCTCAGCACATGCTAGAGAATCACCTGGGCCTGATTCTCAGCTCTCTAACTGTAACATCAGAGATGACATATGAGAACTGTCTTGTGGAGTGTTGGGATATACTAGGTACGGAGTCCATCTAACTATTGTTATGATATTTCTAATAAAGATAGATGCTTCTCCCCCAAACTGTTTCCTGACTTCCATTGCTCCATGAGAGGAATGCTGTCACAAGATCCACAGGAGGCTGGAATATACATTCTTTATTCCACAGTCCCAGAACCCCAATATTTAGCTGGACACATATCCCCACCCAGGTAAACACTGCACAGGCATACATTGCAGATATCGTGGGTTCAGTTCCAGACCAATACAACAGTGAGTCACATTAATTTTTTATTTTTCCAGTACATATAGAAGTTATATTTATGCTATATTATAGTCTATTAAGTATGCAATAGCATTATGTCTTGAAACAATGTATATATCTTATGTAAAATACTTTATTGCCAAAAAGTGCTAATGACCATCTGAGCCTTGAGTGAATCACAATCTTTTTGCTAATGGAGGGTCTTGCCTCAATGTTGATGGATGCTGACTGATTAGGGTGGCAGTTACTGAAGGTTGGCGTGGCTGTGGCAATTTCTTAAAATAAGTCAACAATGAAGTTTGCCACATCCATGGACCCTTCCTTTCACGAAAGATTTCTCTGTAGCATGTGATGCTATTTGATAGCATTTTACCCACAGTAGAAATTATTTCATATTGAACTCAATCCTCTGAAGCCCTGCTTCTGCTTTATTAAATAAGCTTATATAATATTCTAAATCCTTTGTTGGAATTTCAATAACGTTCTCAGCATCTTCACCAGGAGCAGATTCTATCTTAAGGAACCATTTTCTTTGCACATCCGTAAGAAGCAACTTCTCATTCATTTAAGTTTATTGTGAGATTGCAGCAATTCAGTCACATCTTCAGGATCCACTTCTAATTCTAGTTCTCTTACTATTTACACCACATCTGTAGTTACTTCTTCCACCGAGGTCTTGAACCTCTCAAAGCCATCCATGAAGATTGGAATCAACTTCTTCCGAACTTCCATTAATGTTGATACTTTGGTCTTCTCCTGTGAATCATGAATGTTCTTAATGGCATCTAGGGTAGTGGATCTTTTCCAGAAGGTTTTCAATTTACTTTGCTCAGCCCCAAGTCCGAAATTGTAATCCATGGCAGCTATAGCCTTTTGAAATGTATTTTTGAAATAATAAGACTTCTATTTTTGAAATAATAAGACTTCAAAGTTGAAATTATTCCTTGATCCCTGGGTAGCAGAAGGGATGCTATGTTAACAGGCAGGAAAACAGCATTAATTTCCTTGTATACCTCCATCAGAGCTTTTGCAAAGTGCCTTGTCAATGAGCAATAATATCTTGAAAAGAATATATTTTTCTGAGGAGTAGGTCTCAACAGTGGGCTTAAAATATTTAGTAAACCATGCTGTAAATGAATGGACTCTAATCCAGGCTTTGTCATTCCATTTATTGAGCACAAGCAGTAGATGTAGTGTAATCCTTAAGGGCCCTAGGATTTTCAGGATGGTAAATGAGCATTGGCTTCAACCTCAAGTTACCAGCTACATGAACTCTTCACAAGAGAGTCAGCTTGTCCTTTGAAGATTTGAAGTCAGCCATTGAGTCTCCTCTCTAGCTATGAAAGTCCTACATGGCATCTTCTTCCAATAGAATGCTGTTTCATATTCACTGAAAATCAGTTGTTTAGTGTAGCCACCTTCATCAATGATCTTAGCTAGATCTTCTGGATAACTTGTTGCAGCTTCCCCATCAACACTTTCTGCTTCATCTTGTATTTTTATGTTATGGAGGTGGCTGTTTTCCTTAAACCTCATGAACCAACCTCTACTAGCTTCAAACTTTTCCTCTGCAGCTTCCTCATCTCTCTCAGCCTTCATGGAATTGAAGAGATTTAGGGCATGTCTTTAAATTAAGCTTTGGCTTAAGGGAATGTTGTGGATGATTTGATCTTCTGTCCAGACAATTAGAACTTTCTCCGTATTAGCAATAAGGCTATTTTGCTTTCTTATCACTTGTGTGTTCACTGGAATAACACTTTTAACTTCCTTCAAAAGCTTTTTCTTTGCATTCACAATTTGGCTGTTTGGTGCAAAAGGCCTAGCTTTTAGCTTATCTGGGCTTTCATCATGACTTCCTCACTAAGCTTAATAGTTTCTAGCTTTTGATTTAAAGTGAGAGATGTGTGACTCTTCCTTTCACTTGAACACTTAGAGGCCATTGTAGGGTTATTAGTTGACCTAATTTCAGTATTATTGTGTCTCAGGGAATAGAGAGACCCAAAGAGAGAGAGAGAGAGAGAGAGAAACAGAGAGAGAGAGAGAGAGAGAAATGGGGAAGGGCCATTCAGTGGAGAAGTCAAACATAGACAACATTGATTGATTAAGTTTGCCATCTAATCTTGGGCACAGTTTATGGTACGCCCAACCAGTAGTAACATCACAGATCACGGATCATGGGTCACCGTAACAGATACAATAATAATGAAAATGCTTGAAATATTATGAGAATTATCAAACTGTGGCACAGAGGCATGAAGTGAGCACATGCTATTGGGAAAACAGCACCAGTGGATTTGCTAGACATAGGATTGCCACAACCTTTCAATTTGTTAAAACAAACAAACAAAACCCTCAATACCTGTGAGGCAAATTAAAACAACGCACAATAAAACAAGGTATGCCACTATTTCTCAGCTTCCCTCGTAGCCAAATGTGGATATTTCCCTAAATTTACTGTGTTAAATATCAGCATGTGTCTGAAAGAGAGGGAGCACACCTTCTTCGTCTCCTCTTCCATCTAGCTGCTTGAAATTTGGGATGTGATGGCTGTAGTTCTAGCAGCCATCTTGTACTATGAGGATAACAACCATATTCTAGGGAAATCAGAGGGTAAGCTGAAAGGGACCGGCTTCTTCTTTATGTGGCACAATATCAACTCTGCCAACCTCCCAACTTCTTATATAAAAATAAACATCTGTCTCATTTAAATGATTGCTATTTTGACTTTCTCTGTTCTATTTAGCAAAAGCAAATCCCAATAGACATAAAGGCTCTCCTTTATAAAAACTTTATCTTTCAGGATTTTATCCAAAGGCTATAATAAGACAAATGCTGAAAGTCACATGGACAAAGATATTCAATACTCGTATTATTACAAAAGCAAATGGATGCCTATATTTTCACTGAGGGAAGAGAGGTTAGATGTGACACGGTACATCCTAAGTCAGTGGCTGAGAGTTCCGGAGGTGAAACTTGGGGCTGGACCAGATTCTAAGTCTCACCTCAGCTCCTTAATGTCTCTGTAACTGGAGCACCTTCTACTTTACCTCTCTGAGCTACAGTTTTCTTATGTACAATGTAGGCTGATGATAATAGTCCAGGTCGATAATGTTGCTATATGGGTAAAATGAAAGAATGTACATAAAGCACTTCGCACAGTGCCCAGCTCAGGTTAATCGCTGGGTGGAGGCTGGCAATCCTTCTCTCCTCCCCTCTCTCCTCCTAATTGGTTCTTCCCTCCCCCCATTATCCTTCTCCTCCAATAGAATGCTATGCTGGAATTAAAGGTATCTGCACCACGACCACCACAATGAAGGTGATTAAAGGCATTTTAGTGGAAATTTAAAATCATATTACGTACATATTTATACAGCATGATCTCATAAGTATGTAGGAATCTATTGAAAAAGTTAGGAGAGAAACACGCCAGTAGCGTTTATCTCTAAGAGGTGGATTTTAGTGATTTTCCCTTCTTCTTAAAGCCTCTCTGTAATGTCTATGGTGTGTCCATGAGCATGAAATATTGTTAAAATTTGTAATAAAACATAACTTGTCATTCCCCTATTATAAAAAAGCTCAGCATCGCTGAGCTATACCAATCCCTGGAGAGGCCAGTTCTGCAGGGCATTTGTGAACAGAAAGCACGTCCCACCGCCCCATCCCCAGCCATTGGCTGATGCAGCCCCCTGGGACTGCCACCGGATGGAGCCTTCAGGGTGGGGCATGTGGCAGGTGGGATTGGAGAGACAGATATCCCTTTAGAGCTGCCTGGGACAGTTGCTGCATTCCCTGCCATCCCTCCTGACCATTCCCTTCTAGCATCTTCTCTGACCTGGAGGAAGTGCCCTGAACTTAATGAATGCCAGCCAGAGAGTGGAGTTCAGTTCTCTATTTGCTGTAAGGAAAATTATTTTGCCTCCTTAAAAAGAAAAGCAGGAAAGAAAGCAATATATCAGACCGGTAGCTGCCTATGCTTAATGTGCTGTGTATTTTACAAATCCTCTTAGCAGGAGAACTGTTTGATCACCCCTCTGGCTGGCTCTGTAGCTGTGGAGATGACTGACACTGGCCTGATCCCTGCAGACCAGACTGAGCTCTGCAGAGCAGTGGCCCCTGGGACACAGGACCCCAACAGATGCACGAGTGACTGACCCAGGTGCTGTGATGTGTGACCCTCCTGGAGAAGGGACAGACCTTCTTGGAACAGAAGACAAGACAGCTGAAAGAAGTGGCAAGAGGGCCATGGAGGGGCCAGTTAGGTCACTATGGGTGAGAGCAAACACTGGCTGGGGCTTCCTGTCACAAATAGTAATGTATTTAATTGTCCAGGGACTCGGGATCTCTTAAGTTATCTGAATTCTTGGCTCACAAGTGACAACACTTTGACCCATAAATTCTTTTTTCCCCCTCGCCCCAAATCATTCTTCTTTGAGCTGCCACTTACTAGTATTTACTACACACTAATGAATATGTGCTGTTTGCTAGGAAATGCTGATATGCCATTTAATCCTCACACTTCCTGGTAAAGTTGTCCCCATTTTACAGATGAAGAAACTAAGATGCAGAATTAATGCCACACAGATCATTGTAACTGAGCCAGGGGTTAAGCCTATATGTGTCTGGTGCAAAACTTGTGATCTAAATGCAGATGTTCTCAATGCAGGTCATGTATCGGGGTCATCTGTGAAGTTTTTTAATTATAAGTATACAAAGACCCCACCGCGGGTTTCCTGAGTCTCTGGAGGATGTAATACTGATGTGAAACCTAGTTGAAAACCACTGGATGACCTAGATTCCTGAACACTTGCCCTGCACAGCCTGCCCTACAGGAGGAAGGTTGCTGAGTGTAGAATGAAAGCCCACATGGCTGGTCTTTAGGGATCCACTAGCCTCCTCCCGCATTCTGAGTTAGCCTCCAGCAACTGACCCCCTGGGCTGTTGTGGTGCTGTGGGCTTCTGATTAGGACTAGTGCAACCCATTCTTTCCTCTGCTCCTGCTGGGACTGATCTCTGTCCTCAGAGGAGAATCCTGACAGGAACAGGTCAGTAACCCCCGACAGGAAAACTCACTCCTGCTTGAAGCAGGCAAGCCTTGGGGCCCGGGTATCCAGAGGACCCATGGATAACTTGTGGACTGCACAGTTTGGAGGGGACACTTATCAGCCCTTTAGGTCACAGCATGAACTCAGCTGTCACCTCAGCCTGTGACAGCTGAGTTCCCTTGGGAAAACTCTTTTCATTTATGTGTTTGTTCTTTCCTTATCTCACATTGGCGGTTTCCTTCATTCAATTCAGCAAGCAAGCACCAAGCTCTCCATTAGGAACAGGCCACATCCAGAAATGAAGTAGTCCCTGCCCCTGCCGTCCAGATGCACAGACTCTAATGGGAGTGACAGGCTGTAAACAGACCACTGTAGTGTGGTGTGTTTCCTGCAATGAGAGAGGGAAGCAAACCTGGCTGTGAGCAGAGAGCCCTCAGTTAAGCCTGGTAAAGGGAAAGCTGCCCAGAGGTAGTGACACTGGCTGGTGACATACAGCTTACTTAATACATTGCCTAACACCTCTAGGTTGCAGAACTTACAGAAAATACTTAGAAATGAGCTGTCATTCATTTATTCTGTTATCTGTCCATTCATTCAGCAAGCATTTTTTGAGCATCTACTGTGTTCCAGGATTTATTCTAGGCAGAGGTGTATCTGCTTTCTTAAAGCCTAAATGCATGGATGAGAGAGAGAATATAAACGAAAAAATTATATATATCTAACTTTATATTATATATAAACATACATGTTTTTATGTGTAATTTTATATATTATATATCATAATAAAACTTATAGAGAAAAATAAATCAGAGAAGAACAGATTGCTAAGGGAGAACAAGTGGCAGATGTTGCTGTCTAGGCTTCTCTGACAAAGTGATGTTTAAGCAGGTGTGGGGGTCAGTGAGAGGGGGAGAGGAGACAGGGAAAGAGGACAGAAGATGCGGGGCAGGTCTAAGGGAGGCTAATGTTGGATTTGGGGATCACATCATCCCACCTCCCATCTGACACAGTGGATACAGCTGAGGCCCAAAGAGTGCAGGAGGCTTCCAGAAAGGAAGAAGCAGAAAAGTAGGCATCTCTCTATAAACTAGGACTAGAGACAGTGAACACGGGAGCTCTAACATTGGGTGAGATTCAGAGTCACAGAGTGACTATTTTCTTTTTTATTTATTTATTTGTTTATTTTCGATTAGACTTTATGTTCTAGGGTACATGGGCACAACGTGCAGGTTTGCTACATATGTATACATGTGCCATCTTTGTGTGCTGCACCCATTAACTCATCATTT
>NW_016803902.1:1311937-1431942 GCF_001698545.2 Rhinopithecus bieti
TTTGTGGGTAACCCGACCTTTCTCTCTGGCTGCCCTTAACATTTTTTCCTTCATTTCAACTTTGGTGAATCTGACAATTATGTGTCTTGGAGTTGCTCTTCTCGAGGAGTATCTTTGTGGCATTCTCTGTATTTCCTGAATTTGAATGTTGGCTTGTCTTGCTAGGTTGGGGAAGTTCTTCTGGATGATATCCTGTAGAGTGTTTTCTAACTTGGCTCCATTCTCCTCTTCACTTTCAGATACACCAATCAGACACAGATTTGGTCTTTTCACAAAGTCCCGTATTTCTTGGAGGCTTTGTTCATCTTTTTTTTTTTACTCTTTTTTCTCTAAACTTCTCTTCTCGCTTCATTTCATTCATTTGATCTTCAATCACTGATACCCTTTCTTCCAGTTGATCGAGTTGGTTAGAAACTTGTGCATTTGTCACATAGTTCTCGTGTCATGGTTTTCATCTCTATCAGGTCGTTTAAGGACTTCTCTACATTGGTTATTCTCATCAGCCGTTCATCAAATCTTTTTTCAAGGTTTTTAGTTTCTTTGCACTGGTTTCATAATTCCTCCTTTAGCTCAGAGAAGTTTGATTGTCTGAAGCCTTCTTCTCTCAGTTCATCAAAGTCATTCTCCGTCCAGCTTTGCTCCATTGCTGGCGAGGAGCTGCATTCCTTTAGAGGGTGAGAGGCGCTCTGATTTTAGAATTTCCAGCTTTTCTGCACTGCTTTTCCCCATCTTTGTGGTTTTATCTACCTTTGTTCTTTGATAATGGCGATGTACAAATGGGGTTTTGGGGTGGATGTCCTTTCTGTTTGTTATTTTTCCTTCTAACAGTCAGGACCCTCAGCTGCAGGTCTGTTGGAGTTTGCTCGAGGTCCACTCCAAACCCTGTTTGCCTGGGTATCAGCAGTGGAGGCTGCAGAAGAGTGAATATTGCTGAACAGCAAAAGTTGCTGTCTGATTGTTCCTCTGGAAGCTTCGTCTCAGAGGTGTACCCAGCTGTGTGAGGTGTGAGGTGTCAGTCTGCCCTTAGTGGGGGATATCTCCCAGTTAGGCTGCTTGGGAGTCAGGGACCCACTTGAGCAGGCAGTCTATCCGTTTTCAGATTTCACACTCCATGCTGGGAGGACTACTACTCTCTTCAAAGTTGTCAGACAGGGACATTTACATATGCAGAGGCTTCTGCTACCTTTTGTTTGGCTATGCCCTGTCCCCAGAGGTGGAGTCCACAGAGGCAGGCAGGCCTCCTTGAGCTGCGGTGGGCTCCACTGAGTTCGAGCTTCCCGGAGGCTTTGTTTACCTACTTAAGCCTCAGCGATGGCGGGTGCCCTCCCCCAGCCTCGCTGCCACCTTGCAGTTAGATCTCAGACTGCTGTGCTAGCAATGAGGGAGGCTCCATGGACGTGGGACCCTCTGGGCCAGGTGTGGGATATAATCTCCTGGTGTGCCATTTGCTAAGACCCTTGGTAAAGTGCAGTATTAGGGTGGGAGTGACCCGATTTTCCAGGTGTTGTGTGTCACAGTTTCCCTTGGCTAGGAAAGGGAATTCCCTTCCCCCTTGTGCTTCCCAGGTGAGGCGATGTCTCGCCCTGCTTCGACTCTTGCTCACTGGGCCACACCCACTGTCCTGCACTCACTGTTGGACACGCCCCAGTGAGATGAACCCGGTACCTCAGTTGGAAATGCAGAAATCACCCATCTTCTGTGTGACTCACGCTGGGAGCTGGAGGCTGGAGCTGTTCCTATTTGGCCATCTTCATGCCACCTCATGACTATTTTCTTAGGATGTTTTCTCTGACTAAAAAAGCCTCCCCAAAGATTAAAAAATGTGTATGTAATGATTAGTTATCTGTTGCTTTGTAATAAATTACCCTCAAAACTTCACAGCTTAAAACAATAAACATTTATTATCTCTCCATTGTTTTGGGTCAGGAACCCAGGAGCAGCCTAGCTGGGTGGTTCCAGCTCAAGGTCCCTCATGAGGTTGCAGTCAAGATGTTCGCTGGGGCTGCATTTATCTGGAGGCTCGACTGGGGCTGGAGGACCTGTTTCTGAGACAATTTACCCACATGCCTGGCAAGTTAGTGCTGATTGCAAGAGAAGGCCTCAGTTCCTTGTCAGGGCTGCTTGAGTATGCTAACAACATGGTAACTGACTTCCCCCAGAGCAAGTGCTTCAAGAAAGAACAAGGCAGATGCCTCAGTGTATTTCATGATCTAGCTGCCGAAGTCACACAACACATCAGGTTGGCAGCATCCTGTTTGTTACACAGGTTAGTCCTGTTCAGGGTGAGCAGTGCTACACAAGGGCCTGACTATTAGGTGGCAAGGATCATTGAGGACCATCTTAGAGGCTGGCTACCATAATGTTATCAAATGAACAAGTTATTTTAAAATGACATGAAATTAGCATGATTCCAAAAAGTTTGCAATGTGATCACTAAAAAACAAAACAAAACAAACCAACAAAAACAGTTTTCTTGACTGTTTTTGCTTAAGGCTAGGTTGGCTCCCAATGACAAGGGAATGGCATTGAGTTCATCCAGACCTGGGGTTACCCTGGACTTTTACCATTTGTGTGTGGATACGTTATCTAATCCTTCTATGCCTTGGATCCCTCGTCTGTCAAGTGGAGGGTATAATAACCATCATCCTGTTTGCTCTTAGAATTAAAGATAGTACACATGCCAGCAGGTACCCATTCTAAAGTGCAGAACTTAAGGGGTTGAATCCTAGTGTTACCACATATTGGCTGTTTTACTTTGAGCAAGTTTCTTCACCTCTCTGTGCATCTCTTTCTGCTTCTGTAAAACGGGAGTAATGATAGTCTCGGCCTCACAGGTTGTTATGAGGATTGAACGAGTTAATTTTTGGAAAGTGCTTAGACTGTGCCCAGAACATTGTAAGTGCCATATAAGAATTTGTGAAGTAAAACATAGTCTGGTATATAGTAGGTGCTCAATAACGGGTAGCTCCCTCTACCCTTTATCTGGGATTTGGCCCCTTGACAGAGATTGAAGATGCCAGAACATGATGGAAAAAATGGTTAATTCCCCTGGTGAGTGGGAGTCTTTAGAATGTGAGTGTGGGAGCCTCCTTAGAGTGGTCTAGTGTGTTTGTTATTTCTTGGCTTTTCATAGCCTGAGATTACCCAGGCTCTCTTCCTGTTTTTAGTATATTGTCCCTACTCTTCCATGGTTAGACAAACAGCTGCAGGCCTTGACCTCAGGGTCCACATGGTTCTGAGCTTTCAGGAATCATTAATCATGAGGTGGGAGTGAATACATTTTGCTAACCTACAGGTGAGCCCGCCACCTGAATTTGTGACCCTAAAGCCATAGACAGAAAATGGAATTCCCTTTTGGAATGTCTCGGTTAGCCCAGCTCTGTGCTTCCAAGCACACACTAACTAGCAGAAAGTCCTCTGTTCCATCAAGGTGTTAAGTCAGGGATTGTCAGGTTTGGGAATGCAAAATATTAAAAGTGGCTTGGAATAGCAGACTCTAAGAAGAAAGGTGCTAATGCTTATTGCTTGCAGATTCTGAGCCAGGCACTATCAGAGCTCATTTTGTGCTCACAATAATTCTGAGGTCGTTTTGTCATCATCCTAATTTCACGCATAAGGAAACTGACGCACTGAGAAGTTAAGTGACTTGCACAAGGACATGCACTTAGGAGTGATGGAGTCAGGATTCAGACACAGCAGCCTGGCTCCAGACTCCAGCCTCCGAGCACTCTGCGTGCTGCCCTGATGGCTCTAGTCTCTCTGGGCTATCCCTATTCACCATGTGGCTCCTCCAGAGAAGAGGACAACAAATCTAGGCAGCATCCCCTATCTTATTACACATGGGCCACTGATGTGGTCAAATCATTCTATTTCTCCCTGCCTTAGTTTCCTCATCTACCACACCAGAAGGTTGGTCCACAAAAGGGGGAGGGCACATCTTTAGAAAATTGGCAGACTTAGGTTTGAACTGTGGTGTTTTTGGCCAGGTCCCCTGAGGAAACTCTCTGAGCCTCAGTATGGTTTTCTTGAGCAGAAGATGATTAAGGCATCTCTGGAAAGGTGTAGTTAGAACTCAGTGAGAAAATACGTACATTAAGTGTTGACATACAGAAGGTATTCAATAAATGTTTTCTTCCTTTTCCCATCCACCCCCATAACTGTCTTGTAACTTAATTTTTTAAAACTCACAAATCCATTTGTTTATTAAAAAATATTTATTCCTACCTGTTCATTCCCACATTTTATTCTGTTACATTCTTTCATCTATCTATCTGCCTGCCCATCTATCCATCTGTTCACTCATCTACATATTTACTCACTCAAATATTTATTGAGCTACTATTGTCTGCTGTGTTCCAAAGATGGAAAGCTAAGGTCCTTGCTCTGAAGTGGATTCTTCTTCTCAAGAATCTGGGTTCTGCATATGCTGTTGGATGTCACATCACAATCAGATGTACAAAGCTTTGTTCAGCCAGGTTTAATTCACTAGGTTGACAGCTCTGTTATAAGCTTTTCTCCCAAGGTTTTTTCTCACTGAATAGCAAAGTACTATGGTTAAATCATTAGTTTAAACTTCTCACCATGTTCAAGTCTGTGTTGTTGAAATTCAGTCCACAGTCAACATCTGTCTATAGCTCATTCATTTTATGCGAGCCATACAGCCCAACCAACCTGTTCATACGACCTCTGGGCTATTATAATTCTTAAAAGGCAGAGCCAGTACACCAGGTGGGCACAGCTGCCTTTGCCACCTGTGTGGGCTGATTTACCCTGAAGTTCTAACCTCATCTAATTGGTCTAAATGGTGAGCAATTAATGACGTGGAACCTCTTTGAAAGCACTATAAATAAAAGGCCAGGAACCTAAGATTGAAGTGAACCAGAGGTTACAGTAATGATAATAAATTGCTCCTGCTAGAGGGTTGTTGTTATTGTTGTTGTTGTTGTTTTTAAAGGAGTTACTTAGCATCTCTTAACCATGCTGACCCCACACAGGGGTCAAGGTGGGAAAGGGCAGGAATTCTGTTTGCAGTTGGTGAAATCTGACAGATACTCAAACGGAGAAATGTTGTGAGTCATTTCTAAGGAGAGGTGAACAGTGCCTGGCACAGACGCACTTAAATATTTGTTGAGTCAGTGAAGGAATGCTTTACAGAGTGTAGCAGAATGAATCTGGGGTTTGGAATGAGATAGATGTATCTCTGTATCTTGAACTTGGGCATGTAGACAGCTTAACCTTGCTGAGTCTTGGTTTCCCTGTCTATTAAATAGGGATAAGCATAACACCCACCTTTCAGGGTTATTGTGTAGAGTAAATGTGATAATATAAGGTTCACAGCTATATCCTCAGTGCCTGGCCCAGGCCTGGCAGGTTATAGGAGCACATCAAATATTGCTCTTTTGCCCCTTAGGCACTCATCTCAGACACTCTATTAGAATATAAATTCCCTGCATAGGGTAGATTATGTTTATCTCCTATCCCTTAGATGAGTTCCTAGCATACAGTAGGCCCTTAATAAATTTTAAATAAAGCAAATTTCCTTTGCTTTTCTCTGTAGTAAATTGACTCTATCAGTGGCCTGATTCTATACACACACACACACAACTGCGCACACACTCACACAACCACGTGCACACACACACACACATTCTCTCCATGCCCTTTTGCCACATCACTTTGCATTTTCTTTTGCTAAAGAACCACTTGGTTCTAAGTCTGGCCAAGTGACATGTCTTAGCCAATGGTATTTTAGGAGATATATGCAGAGGCTTACAAAGACCTTGGGACATTTCCACTGTTGCTGCTATTCCATGGCCATGAGAAGCTGCTCAGGATGGTCTGGTGAAGGGTGAGAGGCATGTGGAGAAGGGACCAGTCATCCAACAGCCATTTGACCGTGTCATAAGCGTGAGCTGAGCCACAGCCAGCAGTGTCCAGCCACACCCACCCAAGATCACAGAGCTACAGACTCATAAGTGAAATAAATGCTTCTTGTTTTTAGATACAGACTTTCAGGGTAGTTTGTAACATACTGTTAGTGTGGCAATAAAAAGCTGATACATCCATTCCCATCCCCAATTACTATCCAGGATAGAGCTTGAAAAGTGTCCTGAAGAAATGATTAAGCACCTCTTGTCTTTTTTTAAATTTACTTTTATCACCTATGAAAAATATTTGGTCAGGAGGAAGATGGTATTAGTTGCTTAAATTATGTTTAAGAATTATGAACTAGAAAGTTCCAGCCATCCCTCCTGGGCTATCCCTTGAACAGAGTATAATTGACTGGAATAACAATACTAATGATATTAAAATCTTATCTCTGCAATGCTCTTTAAGACTTATAAAACTTTCAGATGCTTTATCTAATTTGCTCTGATTCCCTGAGGAATGCTAGTTCTGATGGGTAAGGTTGCTCAGGCTGGGTCACACAGCTAGTGAGTGGCAAAGATCTTTCCATACAGGTCGGGCATGGTGGCTCAAGCCTGTAATCCCAGCACTTTGGGAGGCCGAGACGGGCGGATCACGAGGTCAGGAGATCGAGACCATCCTGGCTAACACGGCGAAACCCCGTCTCTACTAAAAAATACAAAAAACTAGCCGGGCGAGGTGGTGGGTGCCTGTAGTCCCAGCTACTCGGGAGGCTGAGGCAGGAGAATGGCGTGAACCCGGCAGGCAGAGCTTGCAGTGAGCTGAGATCCGGCCACTGCACTCCAGCCTGGGTGCTGGGCGACAGAGCGAAACTCCGTCTCAAAATAAATAAATAAATAAATAAAAGATCTTTCCATACAAAGTATACTAATTTTCAATGGCTGCTGTAATAAGCTACTACAAATATAGTGGCTTGAATCAACAGAAACTTATTATTTTATACTTTCATAGGTTAGAAGTCTGACAGGGTCTCACTGGGCTAAAATCAAGGCATTGGAAGGGCTGTGTTTCTTTCTGGGTGTTCTAGGGGCAAATTCTGTTTCCCTGACTTTTCCAACTCCTAGGGGGTGCCCACATTCATTGGTTCATGGCTCCTTCTTCTATCTTCAAAGCCAGCAACCTTGTCTCTCTCTGAACATTCATCTGTAATCACATCTCTCTCTGACTGTCTACAGTGGGGAAAGTTTCTCCACTTTTATGGATTCACATGATTAGATTATGCTCACCTGGATAATACACAATTTTCTCCCCATCTCAAGGTCCTTAATCTTAGTTACATTTGCACAGTCCCTTTTGAGTGTAATATATTCACAGGTTCCAGCAACTAAGGTGTGGATATCTTTGCAGGACCACTATTCTCTCTATATACATGGAGTCATCGACATTTCTAGTAACTCATCTAATTAGGATTTGGTTGGCTACTAACCTGCCTCCTTTCTTCTTTTTGTTTTTTTCTTTTTCTTTCTGGATGATGGTACAGTAGCTATAATTCCACAACTCCTCTGGTTGTAAAACCTCAGAGTTTGGTCAAGCAGGAAGAAATGCTAAACACATTCCCAAAAGCAGACCTTGAGGCAGAGTTTCCCTTGAGTACGTTGAGCCCAAAAGATTTTATATTCCTATAAAATCACTTATTGCTAGCTACAGACATGTTTCTGATTAAAATGGTCTAAAGGTTGTGTTCTTATAGCACATATTGCTTACTCATTTCTCTTAGTGTAAAGATACTAGATACTGTAGGAGAAATGGATTTATTTTACGGTAGGGTAGCAGCAGCAGAAATTACTTCATGCAAATGAAGCTTGGCAGCGTGACTTCATGAATAAGAAATGATCCAGCGCCTCCTCTTCCCACAGGCAATATTGCGCTCTGGGAAATTAATTGTGGCATTCGTTGGGTGGCCCTGGCTTCTCTGTTGGGGTTTCAGGCAGGCAAAAAGATGCTGCACCCAATTGGATACAAAGCATTTATATCCTTTTTAGCTTTGCTCTGTGTTGTAAGTGAACAATCGATGGTTCTCAAGTCTCCTAAAAGCTTCTCGAGACCTTTTAGAAATTACTCATGGTGGAAGCCATATGAGGCACTGAGCCACACATAGTGGCCGTGAAGAAGAGATCTAATAAATGGAAGAGATCTAAGATACCCTAGGTTTTTTGATTAACAATATGCCTCAGTAGTTAAGCACATGGTCTCAGGAACAAAAATATCTGGGTTCAAATCCCTGCTCTGCTCCCCTCCAGCTATATGACCTTTGGCAAATTACTTAATCATTCTGTGCCTCAGTTTCCCTATTGATAATTTAGAGATTATAATAGCACTTACCTCATAGGATTGTTCTGAGGATTAAATAAGTAAATGGACATACAGCCCTTAGAACACAGCCAAAGAACTCTACTGACACCAGGCTACAGAAGTGCCAGATAATGTTACCTTAGTTAAAACTAAAGGCGAGTATGCTTTGCTGATGACGGCTACAGGTTTTCATAGTGCAATTAAGATGAAGTAGAAAAATGGGGCTAAGAATAAGAAGTCTTGGAGTCCAGGCTCACTTGTTGCCCAGCTATCTAGGCAAGTCATTTACCTCATTCTACCTCTATTTTCCTGTCTGTTGGATGGGGCAAAGGTTGTTTCAGTTATCTCTTACTGCATAACAAATCACCCCAAAATTTAGTAGTTCAAGATAACATTTTATTATGATATAACTTTGTGGTCAGAAATTCAGGCAGGCTTTCAAGCCATCCCTCCAGCAAAGCAACTTACATATGAGTTGGGACTATTGGCTGGAACACCTGCATGCGGCCACATTAACATGGTGGCTTCAGGGTTTGGAGTCCATTGCTCCCAGAGACAGTATTTCAAATAGCGGAGAATACAAACTGCCAGCTTCATAACTCCTGGCTCTGGAAACTGGCAGTGTCCATATTGTGTTAGTTGAAGTAGGCATGGAACCTACCAGAATTCAAGGAGATGGGAGCTGGACTTCGTCTCTGGATTGGAAGACTGTCAAGTAATTTTCTTTCTTCAGTTTCCAACATGATTTTGATCTTATGATCATGATGTGTGGACACAAAGTACTGTGTAAACATGGTCCTGGTTAAAGTGAGTTATATAATGCCTTTTTGAATAGATCTCTTTTTAGAGCAATTTTGGGTTTACAGTAAAATGGAGCAGAAGTTAACAGAGATTTCCTACATACCCCTTGCCCCCCACACATATATAGCCTCCTCCATTATCAATATCTATCACCAAAGTAGCACATTTGTTATAACTGATTAACCTACATTGGCACATCATAATCACCCAAAGTCCATAGTTTACATTAGATTCACTCTTGCTGTTGTTCCCAGTATGGGTTTGGGCAAATGTATAATGATAAGTATCCACCATTATGGTATCATACACAGTCGTTTCACTGCCCTAACAATCTTCTGTGCTCTGCTTATTCATCTCTCCCTCCTTCCTACCCCAAGGAAACACTGATTATTTTACTGTCGCCATAGTTTGGCCTTCTCCAGAGTGTCATGTGGCTGGAATCATACAATGTGTAGCTTTTTCAGATTGGCTTCCTTCACTTAGTAATATGTGTCTGAGTTTCCTCCATGTTTTTCATGGCTTGATAGCTCATTTCCTTTTAGTGCTGAACAACATTCCATAGTCTGAACATACCATAATGGATGCACTCACCTACTGAAGGAGATCTTGGTTGCTTACAAGTTTTGGCAATTGTGGATAAAGCTACAATAAATATTCATGTACAGGTTTTTGTGTGGACATAATTTTCAAGTCTTTGAGGTGAATGTCAATGAATATAATGAGTGGAAATTAAAAATTTCTTCTCTGTGAAAGACACTGTAAAGAGAATGAAAAGACAAGCTACAGAAGTGGGGAAAATAATTGCAAAAGACAATTTGATAGAGGACTGTTATCAAAAATATACGAAGAACTCTTAAAACTCAGCAATAAGGAAACAAACCTGATTAAAAAGTGGGCCAAAGACCTTAACAGACACCTCACCAAGATATATGGATGGCAAATAAGCATATTAAAAGAAGTTCCACATCTTATGTCATCAGGCAAATGCAAATTAAAATGACAATGATTTACATTTATTATACATTTATTATAATGGCCAAAATCCAGAAGACTGACAACATGAAGTGCTGGTGAGGATGTGGAGAAACAGGAATCCTCATTCATTGCTGGTGGAACTGCAAAATGAAATATTCACTTGGGAAGACAGTTTGGCAGTTTGGTACAAAACTAAACATGCTTCTGCCATATGATCCATGTAGTATCTTTTTCAAAGATCTCTTTTAGGCTCATGATGGTGACATTGGGATCTTTCAAGGCTTCAATCCTACTGTCATAGAAATCTGGAGTTTCCAATCTGTCAAAGACTCCAAGCCTGATGGAGGAGGGAAACTTAATCCTTTATTCATTTCAGAGTTATGTAAACATGGAATGTGCTGCTTTGTGGGGGGAAGGGAGGTTCCTGTTAGGAGGCATATTCAAGTCCAAGCTGAGTGACCACTCTTGAGGATTTTCAGAGCAGTCCAGTATGAAAGGTGGAGCTATCCTATCTGAGAGGTGTGCTTCAGGGATGAGAGTTTCTGAATCTCTGATTTCTGGGGAAGGCCCGTAGGTCTTGTTTTCCCCTTCCAAAGTGCTGGGAATTAGGACAGTTTATAGTAACCAACAGTGCTTTCTGATCCAACCAAGTGGGGTTGGGGGCTGAAGCAAAGCCTGCCTTTAGGGACATCCCCTCACCCTGGCATGTAAGGCAGGAAAAAGTAATCCACATTTTTGAGCAGCTTGTGTATGGGCCCTGTGCTAAGCATGTTATTTGTAAACCTGGTCCCAATTCAGTCCTCACATCTGCCTTGAAACATGATGTTATTCCTCTAATTTTCAGACGAGGAACTTCAGGCACAGAGAGGTTAAATGACTCGTCCATGGTCCACTGATAGAAAGTGATGGAGTTTGAGATTGAAACCCAGACCTGTTGGAGTCCAAAACTTAGCCTCTTCCCACCTCCCCATTATCTCACCCCTCAGTGGAATACACTGTGCTAGCTGCGCTTCCGTCTGTCACAAATGGCAGAAGCATAATTAGAATAGGATTAGGCCACAAAGGACATTTAATGGAGGTTACTGTGTGAGCACACAGAGCAACTGAACCTTGGGGAGGGTGGAAGAGCAGTTAAGCTTCGGAATGCAGAAAGCCACATACATGAGACTGCCATTAGGACATTCTCTGTAGCTCCTGCCTCTGTTTCTCTCTGCATATTGGTGGAATTCTTCTCTCACGCTGAAGATTGACATTATCCACATAACAGAAAGGATGGCCACTGACCACTCCCAGGATTTCTTAGAGCTGTAGACACTGGGTATGTGGTTTTGGAGAGAGTATGTAGAAAGAAGCCGAGATGGAATCACTCAGTCCTGACTTTAAAAATCCCAAGAGAGGAAGAGATTTATTGGGTCAACTTGGGCCAAGTGTCACTAGTGAACAATTAACCATGCCTTAAGGTGGGGTGGGGTCGGGTCATACAGATGGAATGGGGAGAGAGAGAAGATGGAATGGGGAGAGAGAGAAGGAAGGTCTGTGCTGGCCAGCAAGCTGGAATGGCCATTGCATCTCTCAGGTGGGGGCCATTTCTACAGCTGTGGGAGCTGTAGAAATCACATTTACAGCAAAGCAGGTGGCCGATTTCCACATCCAGCCTAAATGAAGTTCAACCACACCCTGGGCTGAGTGGGAAGGCTGCCCTTCCTACATGTATATTAGGCTAGCTTCTCTAGAAGATAAAGCCTGGGGCAAAAATTAAAACTGAGCTGTTTCATTTGGAAGATGCAAATTCATGTCAGCAAAGGTGAGACACAAGGAAGTAAGGCAAAGAAGGATGTGAAGCCACATTAAGTGGTGTGTTTCCTTGATGGCTATTATGTCAGAAACAGCCATGGAGACACCCAGAAGGTCACTGCACAAGAGCGCTCAGCATGACACATGGGACTTGGGTGGATGAGCTGCAAGGACAGACTATCATGAAGCAGTCCATGGAGAGAGGAAGAAGGAATGTATATGTCCTGCTCCCTCTCAACTCCTATTTTCCACTGGTCAAAGTTTTCCTCGTGGGAGTTAACTCTTCTGCACTTCAGGATTGTATCACCCAGTCCTGATGGCAGCCTCTCAGGAGACCAGTTCCCACCCCATGCTGGAGAGTGTTTTCATCCAAGTCTGGAAGAGGTAAGAGGAGCCAGAAACTATAGGCATGGGGCTAGGAAGGGCCCATACTCCAGGACTTGTAGCCAGTCTGCCCCAAATGGCAGAACTGCCTGAGCTCAAGTCAGGCAGGGCAGCAACCTAGGCAGGGTGAGTGGCAGAATGTTCTGGAAGCAGGTGGCACCAAGAGCCTTTGAGAAGGCTCATCAGATTTTGTTTGATGCACTGTGTGACCTTAGACAAGTCACTGAATCTCTCTGAGCCTCAGTGTCCTCAACTGTGAAATGGGGCTGATCGTACCTATCTATCTCCCAGATCAGAAATAGTATTGGTCCCAGTTGAGTGTTGTGCCTGGCACCTAGCACGCACTCAATACAGAGGAGCCGTATTTGTAGAGTTCGGAGTTCTGACTCAGTTCTGGTGGCGTTAGCATAGCTGGATTTCCTGAGGAAAGGCCATTCAGTTTTGGTCAGGTAGAGCTCTTGAGCTAGAATGTGGGGTGCCTTGGGAGCTCTGAAAGGAAGGAGAAAAGGAAGAGAAAATGCCACCCAGAAAGGAACTTCACAGTATCTGTCCATTGCTTTGCCCTCACCCAAAACTGGCTATATAATTTGAGGAGCTCACTGATAAATGGACGTGTGGAGCCCCTTGTTCAAAAATCATTAAGAATTTGAAGATGGTCCCAGTAGAGTATTGAACCAAGCACAGAGCATGAGGCCCTGTGTGATTGCAGAAGTCACACACCCATAATGCCTGCCCTCCACTTACATGTTGCCAGAGTGCAGTATGTGGCGCTAGAGCTTGGCAATGTCCTGTTCTCCCCAGCAACCTCTCTCCCTACCTGTACCAGGCTTGATGGGGTCTTGGAAACGTCCAAGGAGGGAAAGGGATGTTGGAGCTGATTGAAAATACCTCTACCTGAGCTCCAAGTGGTGTCATGAACAAGTACATACATAATATAGCAGTTAAGTGCAAATTTGGAATGTGTATGTATGTATAAAGTTACTGTTGCATGGTTCTAGTAGTTACAGGAGTGTTGCCATGGTGATTGGCAGGGCCAGCTGTTGTTTCATTTCCCCCAAAGAAGTGTGTGGTAGTAATAGACCCCTGGAGAGTCCTCCTGGGACAAGGAATGATGTTAAAAAAAATCTACCAATTAATGAACAGGTAGTATAAACTGACTTCATCCTAATTTGTTGTAATTAACAGGATTTCACAGGCTTTTGATGAGAAGTGGCTAATTTGGTATAGAAATGTGGAGGGTGGACTACTTTTGGAGCCTGGATTTGAATCTGCACTGTGTCACTATACGGCTGCATCACTTAATTCCTCTGAGCCTGTCTCCTTATTTAGAAAATGGGGATCATTACACCAAAGTTGGAGGAGCATTCGAAAGAAAGGATATGAAATGCTTAGCTCAGTTTCTGGGGCATTGAAGATGGATACTACATGGTTGCTATGATGCTGAGATATTAATGAAATCATCATCATTATAATCATCATAAAGCTTCCATTTATTGAAAGTTTCCACCTATATGTCCCTATGTTGTGTACATTATCTCATTTAATCTTTATAACAACCCTATCAGTGAGTCCATTGTTATCCTCATGTTATAGATCAGGACACAGAGGTTAAGAGATTTGCCTGAGGTCACACAGCTAGTAAATGACAATGTCAGGATTCAAATTCAGGCAGTCTAACTCCAGAGCCCTGGCTTTTAACCCTTATACACAGTGCCCCTGGGATGGGGATTAATAAAGACATGAAGCCTAAGAGATATGCATTTCTGGCTTTCAATTGACTCTGAAAGATTGGTCCTTGATGAAATGGAAACTTTGCTTCCTTTTGTATCAAGGCCAGTGGTAGGGTGGGATGAAGGAGGGAGATTGTTGTAATAAGCACGTGCTGATGGGGGCTGCTCTGTGGACCGGCCTTGCTCTGTCTCAGGGGTTCAGCCTTCTCTTCCTGAGGCTGTCCTGCTGATTCCTCTGGAGTTGCAGCAACTCCTACCCCTGGCCTGATCCATGGGTCAGAATCAGGGTCAGGATGAGTCAAGGCTGAATCATTGACTCCTCACTCTAATGGCCCTTCCTCCTCAGGGCTCTGTTGATGCTGACCTTTGTCCTCTTCCAAACTAAAGAAAAACAAATAAGCATACAAGCACAAAACCAGCCCATTGCTAATCCTGTTTGGTTATTTAAGTGTGGCAGGTACCTTCTCTCCTCAGGGCCTTTGCACGTGTTTCTACTCTCTCCTCCCGGGCTTCTCTTTGCAGTTCTCATTCTCAGCCCCATTTACTGTTGGACGAGTTCCTAATCACCCTTCATATCTACATGTAAATGTTACTTCTTCAGGGAAGCCTTCCCTGATTATCTTCCACTCCAGACTCTGAGTTCCCCTTCATGTACTCCTACAGTCACCTGTCTGCCTTTTGTATCACTTAATCAGAATTTTAATTAAATGATTATGAGTGTAATGATTTAAGATTTGTCTCTCTCAATAAATGTTTTATTCACTATTGAATCCCCAAATGCCTATAACAATGGCTGACTCTGAATTTGTTAAATAAATGAACTAGCAAGTAAAACCTCCAAAATCTCACCATCTACCCTGGGGGAAAAGCTTATGCTTTGCAAGGTGAGCCCTTCATAACTTTCCTAGCTACCTTAATATTGTGATCCTACTAAGTGTTCAGGAGAAAGTAAACAAAACAAAATTATTACATAACTCGGTAGTTTGAGAAGGAAGAACAGAAAGTAAAATTATTAAGCATCTACTACATATCTGGGCTTGTGTTTCTCATTGTGTCCTCAAATACCCTGCAATATAGAAGAAATTATTTGCATATGACAAATGAGGGAACAAAAAAGAAAAAGGACAGAGCATTAGGACACATCAGTCCCTTACTCTGGAATTCAGTGTCCTCTTCTGTAAAATGGGGTTGGGGATGAGTGAACGAGGCAACCCTTAAGGTCTGTGCCAACTCACTTTCCTTTGGAGGTTTCGTCCCCTATTGTTTATTTGTATGTGTGTGTGTGTGCGCGCGTGCATGTGCACATTCAAGTGCACAAAATCATCTTGGACAGGAACTATGTCATTAGCATGAATGTTTGGGCCTCAAACCCTCAAAGGAGGCACCTTGGATAATTACATTATGGAGTTTGAGCAGGGGTGTGTGTGTCCTGTGCACCCTGGGAAGGCTGGAATGTCTTGCTCAGCTTTTACTCTATTCCATAGAAAGGATTATAAAGGGATTAGATGCAAATGCACTTAAGATTTGGCTGATTTGGGCTTGTATTCCCGCACTGATGGTTGGGATATTTATTCAACCTGATATTGCAAGATGCTTTTCCTAGGTGGGAGCAGGCACTGCGATAAATGATAATGCAATCAGTAGCAGCAGGCAAGATGAGAAGATAATCATTTGCCCCACCTTCCTTTTGCTAGTTCTTTAGATTTCATCAATGTTTTCCCCCTTAAGCCTTAGAATCACTGCCCCTAAAACTCTAAGGAGAAAATGAAATTTTATTCTAATGCTCTGGGCAGTTGAGCCCCTGACATTTGCTAGAATTCCTTTAATCTTGCCCAAAACATTCAACTGGAAAGAAATGGGAAAAAAATGTTATGAGCTGGGTTTAGCAGGCAGGGACCCACCTTCAAGAATGCGTCTGACGTCTTTTCTCATTCCTGGGGTCATTCTTTTACTGGGCATTAGCATTTTCCAGGAGGATCTATCAAATGTTTCAGTTCTTTGACTTTTGCAGGTGCAAACAGACTGTTAGGTGAGACTGGAAAACTAGAAGCTATTATGCAAGTTGGAGAAATACCAGAAGAACCTTTTAAATGGAAAACAGGGATCAAGAGAGGTAATGCAAAGGAGAATGTGGGAGAAACAAACACAGGAGTGGTTGTGGATCTGTGAGGGGATGAGGGAAACCATCTTAGGAGATACAGTAACAAATCTATAGCTCTCTGTTCTAAGCACATTATATGTGTGAACTCATTAACCCTCACAGTTACACTATGAGTTTGGTACTATTTTTATGTCTATTTTAAACATGAGGAAGCTGGGGTACAGAGAGGCTGTAGATGCTGTCCTAAAGCCTACATGAGAGTCAGTGCTCCGTACTGATTTGTTGTCTCCTTCTTTGATAACAGCAGTAATCATTACAACCATGACAGCATTAATCACAGTGGCTACAATTCACTGTTTACCATTAGCCAGGCTCTGTGCTGAGCCCTTATGTCAGGCAATCCTAGCAGATGCCTCACAGGGTGTAAATATTTTTATTCCAAATTGTACAGGTGAGGAAACAGGTGAGAGGAGGTTAATTAGGTTGGCAGAGATGGCACAACAGAGCTAGTGCTTAACCCAGGACTGCCCCAGTCCGAAGTCCATTGGTCATGGTGCCCTGTGTATTGTGGCAGGGCCAGCACTTTTTGGGCAACAGCTTACCCAGCCCAGGGCTGATCATTTTGTATTTTTCATCTAGGGACACTGGAAAGTGGTCAGCTCTTCTCTTCTTGCTTCTCATGGCTGGGTCTCTTGAGTTATCCTTGGCAGCTGTGTAATAGGCACACAGACCAATGAACACAGAAGAATAGAGGCAAGGAAGGGGAGGACTTCGAGTTATGAGGTTTTCACTTTTATTTATAAACTCAAAAAGGGCTGGAATTACATGATATTTATTTGCACACAGCTTTGTGATGTACAATGTGTGTTTGCATGCTCTATCTTTTTAATCCCCATGTAAGGCAGTGAGATAGACTTGATTTATTAGTCTTGGTTTTAGGCTGAGGAACAGGAGGTTCAAGTGACTCATCAGGATCACACAGCCAGAAAGTAGCAAAGTCTGTTCCTGACTCCAAGTCAGTAGGTTTTTGTCAGTCTGTGGTTGTCGTTGGAGAGAACAGTCAGGAGACTCATGGACTAACACAAAAGGAATGAATGGGAGAGCAGGCAAAGGTTTGAACCTGCCTTGTTATCCCACAGGACAGGTAGCCCCACTGGCACCATGGCTCTGGCAGGTAGACAAACCCCAGGATGCTTAAACTGGGATCCAGGGAGGCTTATGTGAAATGTCCAAAATAGACCAGTTTATGGAGACAGAGAGTAGATCAGTGGTTGCCTAATGTTGGAGAGGGGTGGGAAGGGGAAAGGGAGTGACTGCTAATGAATACAGAGTTTTCTGGAGTGAGAGGTGATTAACTCTTCTAAGACTGATCATGATGGTGGTCGCACAGTTCTGTAAATATGCAAAAAAAACCATCAAAATTGTAGCAGGGAGGGCTAGTGCGTGAGGAACTCCAGGTTGGGAAGCAGGAGCTATTTCCTACAGGCTTTCTGGTCCATAAAGCCTCTGGAAGCAGACGCTGTTTACTTCTCACCGAGCAGTAATTGTTGTTTCTCTGCCAGTCTCCATAGCCCTTCTTTCTGTTCTGGCCTGGCAGGTGGTGCTGTAGGGAGAAGCCAGAATAAGAGAACCTCTCATTGCCCAGGCCTGGGTTCCTGGTGGTGACTCCCTTGGGCTTGCACCACTGATGGAACCCTGCCAAGCTCTGCAGCCTCCCCCCAGCCCCAGGCCCTATGATCCAGCATGGCCACCAGCCTTTCCCTTCTGACCCAGGATACATCAAGCCCAGCCTGAAGAGCAAACGCTTGTGCAAAGACTGCTTGCCAAATAAGAATGGACATAGCCAGTAACAACACATTCTGGGGGCTGTGGCCAGAATTCTGCACATTGCCCTCTGGGTCCCCGCCTAATGCCTTTTTTACCCCAGCCCAGTCTTTGACATTGCTTTGCATGGACAGGTTCCAAAGGAAATAGATAAACTCTCTGTTTCCCTTCCCATGAGGAAACCACTTCATTCCCTGGAGAGCTGTCTACCTAGGAGGCTCTGTTGGGACCCTGAGGGGTGGAAAGAGGGGAGTGTCTGAGCAACTCTGAGAGCTGGGGGCTGCAGGGAGGATGGCAGTTTGTCTTCAGGGAAAACAGCTTTGCATGGGCTGTAAAGTGAAACTTACAGCTGGCAGCTTGCTTTCATGGGAAGATTCTGGGTACAGAGGCTGGGGCTTAATTAGAGACAGAGACTAAAACTGGCCCCCAGGAGAGGAGACTGAGCAAGGTGGGCCATAATGGTAAATGCCTCTGAGGTGCCAACTGCCAATGGCCCATATGTCTGGGGAGAACCAGAGAGGGAGGCTACATGGTGGGGAGGGAGGCAGGGAAAAAATTAAAAAGGAAGGGTCCCATCCCCTGCTGATAGGCTAAAACCACAAGGTAACTGTTCTGTATTCACATTTTATTTTAGGATCTTAGAATGAAAACTCAATTAACTAGAATGGGGCAAAATGACAAATTTGAATTGTTGAATAACTCAGGACCAGGTGGAAGCCACTTTTCTGTTTCAATCTTTGCCAGGAAAAAAGAAAATGTTTGAAAATACCTTGGTCTCCTTCTCCTTGTCAGTGCTGGAGAGGGTTTCCCAGCAGTGTGTCTTCATACTGACATGCCACACAGCCCTTCACAGGCATGCCACCAGCCTGAGCAGATCAGCACATGCTATTGCATTTTGCAATAATTGAATACTTGTGCTGTGACGCTGGCTTGGATGATGCTGCAAAGAGAGGGATCCAACCTGTAAAGAAGTAAAATAGTGAATCCCTTTGATTTTCTTGAGATATGTGAGAACTTTGCTTTGGAAATATGCAGGGGAGCCCAAGAAGGACGATACGTAACTCTACCTGCACAGAGACCCAGGCTGGGGTGGGGGCAGTGTGGAGGGCTGACTAGAACCTTGTGATTTCTGCAGATGCATTTCTAGACCATGCATGACAAGTGTGATGACCTGGCATTTTTATAGAAAGGGTGAGACTTGCTTCTGCTGCAGCAATGATGATGTTATTCTTACTGACTTGTTTGGTGGTGTTTCACGTTTCTTTATCTCTTCCAGTGTGTCATCCACAGTTTTTGCATTCAAAGGGGTGTTATTCTCAAGCAGAAAAAGTTGAGACCCACAGGTGTTGAAAAGCAGGTAGAATGTGGAATGACCTCAATCTTTGCAGTGGCCATTTGCATGGAAATCTGTAGAGTAGCGCTACTTTGGGAAGCCCTGCTGGTTACACAGTCAGATCCCAGGGTGATGGCACCCTGGTGTGGCTGCCACACTCCTTCCATTGTGCGTCAGCAGCAGGGCATTTCCGTGGAGGGGACAGGGTGGTGTCCTGGGCCACGGTGTGGCCTAAGGGGATCTAGTGGTGTAGACAGTCATGGGCCCTGTCGCCATGAAGCACAGGGATGCTTGGCACACTATGTAAATCTCTCCCTTTCGATGCTCCCATTAATTTTGTTTCTTTTGTGGACCAACTATTATGGGTTGACTTGGGTCCTCCAAAAAGCTATGTTGAAGTCCTAACCCCTAATTCCTCAGAATGTGACCTTATTTGGAAATAAAGTCATCACAGGTGTAATTAGTTAAAATGAGGTCATTTGAGTGGAGTAAGCCCTTAATCTAATATGACTGGTGTCTTTATAAGAAAAGGATAGAGACACACATGGGATGGGCAACTCTGTGCAATGAAGAGGCAGAGACTGGAGTGATGCAGCTGTACACAAAGGATGCCAAGGCTTGACAGCCACTACCAGAAGCTAGGAAGACGCAATGAAGAATTCTACCCCGAGCTCCAGAGGGAGCACGGGCCTGCTCACACCTAGATTCTGGACTTCTAGCCTCCAGAAATGTGAAACGATAAATGTCTGTTCCTTTAAACCATCCAGTTTGTGGCAGCCCTAGGAGACTAATATCCCAGTCTCTACCCTGCCCCACCATTTCAGCCTGATCCATATATTTTCTTTTAAAATGCTAAGATTTGCACTAAAGTTAGCATCTAGGCCTGCAGGCTGGGGGTTATTCTGCCTCCTCATGATGATTTTGCATGGCTCTGCTCCAGTGTGCATTGTGTTTGTCTTGGAGGGTGCCTCTAGCAGGAAAATCTTAATGTTCTCATTTTCAAGCTTGGAGGGAGACCGTTGTTCTCAGTACTAAAACAACAATTCTGTTTACCCAGGGTTTAAGTAACATTTTCTCACCAGATCCTCTCAACACACATTCTGCAGCTCTTTAACATTGCGGTTTTTCTGACCTTATTTTTACAGACATTTTAGGTGAAAATATTTATCAACTCCCCAACCCAATTCTCCCCGTTAGGCCACAGGATTCTCCACACAGCCTGGAAGCTGCTGGAATGACCAGAGTACACTTTCTCCACATCTCAGAGAGACCAACTCACTAACTGTTTTTATTACTGACATTTTATTTGAAGGTACGTTTGACATTTAACCTTAGGAGATGGTCCCTAAATCCATTATGCATTTACTGCCTCAATGGGACTCACAAAGGAGAGAAATCTGGGTGGCAGGCCAGGCTCTGGGAGAAACTTCTAACGCCAGGCCAGCCCCCAACATTGATTCACTTCATGTTCTCTGGAAGTCTCCTGCCCACAGCAGCTGCTCCTTCAAAGAGGGAAACGCTTTGGACTCATGAGTTGAACCAGAAGGGTTGGCTGCAGCCCAGGCAGGCCCAGGCTGTGCTCTGGGCTGAAGTGGGGGCCTGAGGAGGAGCTTTGGGGGCCTCTGAGCTGTTCAGTTCTACTCATCCACACTTCATTTTAAAATGGTGCAAGGTGACTGGCAGTTTAGAAATCTAGGTTATCAAGCCAGCTGAATGTATGACTTTGTAAAGTAAGAAGTTAAGAGCATGACCTTTGGGGTTTGGCTACCAGCTCTGAACATGACTAGCCATGTGAATCTGGGCAAATTATATAACCTGTATAAGCTTCAGTCTCCTCATCTGTAGAATGGATGGAGTGGTAGAGGGAGCTATTCTTAACCTCACACAGCCAGTATGGAGAATAAAAATTGTCATATTTATAAAGCACATAGCACAATGTCCGGTACACAGGAGTAAATGAAAGCAGGCAATATTTTTCTGGGCAACTCACTGTGTATCTCTGGACCTCTCTTTTTCCATCTATAAAATGGGAGCTCACAGCACTTACAGCTCAAATATTATATTCTATGAGGGAACTTGCAGCCTCTCTGTCCTCTACATCAACCATGTATTGTCTCTGCTTCTTTTACTTTTCCGTCATTTTATTTTTAATTGTATTTTTTCCTAATCATGAACACAATTTTTTAAGCAGAAACATAGAAAAAGAAATTTAAAAGTCTACAATTTCAGAACCCAGAGAACATTTTCCAGTATCACTTTCCGGTTTCTACATATCCTTTTTTCACTTTGTAATTTCATGTGAACATCTTCCCAGATGCTAATTGCTCTTCGGCAGCATCTTAAATAGTTTGATAACCCAGAGTACAAAGGCCTTGAAAATTATCTGACAAAATGTATATTATGAATACTAGAATAGTTTCCAGTTTCTCCCTGATACAAATGATACTGTAAGGAGGTTACTGTGATTCAGGAAGTGATGCTGGAGGCTTGCGCCAGGTAGAAGCAGGGGAATGGTGGGAAGTGGTAGGACTGTGGTTGCTTTGAAGGTAGAGCTGGGAGGATTTGTTGGTTGATGGGATGAGGCATGTGAGTGACAGAAAGGAATCAAGGTTGACTCCAAGGGTTTAAGCCTGAGCAACTAGAAGAATGGGCTTGCCATTGACTGAGACCGGAAAGGCTGCACGTGCAGCAGGTTTGGGAGAGAATAGCAGGAATTTGGTTTTAAAGTGTTACTGTGGAGAGGTCTTTATATGTGCAAGTGGAGATGTCAAATAGGCAGGTGGAGATATGAGCGTGGAATTCAGGAAGATGTCCTGGCTGGAGATATAAATTAGGATGTCATCAATGTATAGAGATGGACTTAAAGACTTGAGATCAAATGAGATCTCTAAGGGACTCCAAGAGCTGCAGAACTCAGAACAGCTTCTACCACATCATGGGGATATTTTGTCTTTCTGCTGCAAGTACATGATGACCTAGGCCCCTTTTTTCTTAAGCTAGTGGTGTGGTATTCAAGTTTAAGCCCCACTATACCAAATGAACTGCCGCCTTTCCTAACCACTCCCACCCCCAAAGTCCAGAACCGCCACCCTCACTAACAACACCTTGGGCAGAAAATCACAGAAGCCTTTCTCAGCTGAGGATAAAAGAGGCTTAAGTTGTGAACACTTTAAAGACTGATTTATTTACAGCCTATTGGATTGTGCTAATTTGTGCACCTTACTTAATTCTTCACCACAACTCATTTCTTTGTTACAAGCAGAATGAGCCACCTCTACTTTCCCTGTTTCGTTTCCCTTTGGCTGATGTTGTGGGACAGGGGCATGAGGGTCCAGGGGAGACAGATGATAGAATGCACTCGCAATTTTGGCTGGCTCTATTTTGGTCCCTCTGACTGTTCAACAACCTCTGCAGAGAGAGAGTAGGAGAAATGAAGACTGCAATAAAGCCAAGGGGCTCCCTGCTGGACTGCTGTTTCCATCTAGATGAGGACCTGAGGTTCCAAAGGCTGGGCAACAGACCAAGGTCACTATATACAACATACCTAAGTATTCATGTCAGCAGTGGGGTTTTATGAAATTTCGGTGAACAAACAAGAAAGAGACAATGGTAGATGAAGCTATTAACAGAGTTAAAAAGATGAAATTTCAGCTGGGCATGGTGGCTCACACCTATTATTACAGAATTTTGGGGGGCTGAGGTGGAAGGATCAACTGAGCCCAGGAGTTCATGAACAGACCAGGCAACATAGCAAGAACCTCTCTCTACAAAAAAAGAAAAGAAAAGAAAAGAAAAGAAAAGAAAAGAAAAGAAAAGAAATGGGGTTTTCAGAAGAGAAAGGATATGGATTGGTGAGAAAGTAGCAGAAGGAATCACTGCTAACTCCCTTCTTCTGGCCTGCACAGTCCACTTTCTTGGTTTCTCATGCCTCTTATATGATCACTTTGGAGCCACAGTTTGCAAAAACTCACAGCCACCCTACTGAAAGCCTGGAGGTTCTGCATGTGAGCATGCCCTGGCATGGTGTTCCTCCTTTGTGGGGTTTATCTCTCTAAGTCTTTCTGGCTCTGATTCTGAACTCTCACACATCCTTGAGTGGAATCACTAAACCTCTAGAGTTTCGATTTCTTCAGCTTTTAAATGAGGATGATGATACCTCCTTGCAGAACTTTTGAGAGGATTAAGTAAAACTGCCTACAAATTGCCCATCTGTACCTGGCACTTAGTTCAGTATCATGCACCCCAGACTGACACCTGTCCTGCCTGTCAGGAAGTGGCCAAATTATTTTTAGCCCTGCAAGGAGGAGGTGGTTGAGCACCAAAGGTTCAAGAGTCATTCCAGAATTTCAGGATAATCCCCCAGAGGTAGGCTAGGCTCTTGGCCAGGCTTATCCAGATATTGCACCAGGCACCAGTGATACACCAAACAGCCAGAGGAGGCTCCTAAAGGAGTGGTTCTCAGTCAGCGTTCTGTGGTTCCCACCCTGGTGTCCCCTAAGACCCTTTGTAGGTAAGAAAGACCATTAGGATCAATGGGTGAAAATAATCTTGTTATAGCTGAGGATAGCTACTGATAGAGACATGTCTGCAAAACTGAACATGGACTGAGCCATAGCACTGGGGAACAACTTTGCATTATGATGGAGGTGTAGAATCGTGTCCAGCCTGTGCCATAGAAAGATAATATGTTTGCTAGGAGCAATAGAACTGTGCTTTGTCAAAATACAAGAGGGCATAGCTGGGGCAGTAAACAATTCCTCTCAAGCATCAGCACAGAGCTGAAGAGGGACAAAGAAGTAGGGTGAATAGAGTGGGCTATTGACTTCTTCCTTCTGGACTTCAATTTCTTCATTTGGGCATGGAAAGATTAATGGGGGTTCTACTTTCCTGGGTAACAGACTCCTAGGGGAATCTCATCAAAACTACATTCATTCAGTCATTCAACCATCCATTTATTCAACACACATTTTGTTATGCATCTATGATGTTCCAGACCCATGCTAAATGTTGAGATTCACAGGGAGTAAAGGGGAAACAGCCTACCCTTACCTTGGCTCAATCGACTTCGATTCTGTTATTTAACATTCAGCCCAGGAAGCTCTCCTGACCCACCCCTTCTCTGTGGTTAGATCAAGTACCTCTATCCCATGCTGAGTGCAGCTGCACACCTGCCATCTGTCTGTGCACAGACTGGACATTACTCCACCTCCAACCAGATGTAGAGTTGTTCTCCACACTGCGCTGCAGTCCGTGGTCTGCTTTACAGCTTTGCTGTGTCAGTAGACGTCCTCAGTTAGAACAAAACACCCTGCCTTTTGTTGAACTTTTCCTTCACAGCTGTAAATAATCATGTAATTAGTTCATTCACTTGATCATTCAGCAAACATTTATTAGTTGTTTAACATTCTTCTCATCTGATAAATGAAAGCAGAGATCACATCTGACTTATTCACTCCTGTGTTCCTGGCATGACGTGTAAGAGCTAACAGAGTATAATGATAATAATTGCCCTGGACAGGGTGTTTGCGCCCCTACTCAAAATTCCTATGCTGAAATCTTAACCCTCAATGTGATGGGATTAGGAGGTGGGGCCTTTGAGAAGTAATTAGATCATGAGGGTGGAGCCCTCATGAATGGGATTCACATCCTTATAAAAGGGACCCCATAGAGCTCCCTCACCTTTTCCGCTGTGTGAGGAAATGAAAACGATGAGATGAGAGTCTGCCACTCAGAAGAGGGCCCTTGCCAGAACCTGGCCATGCTGGCACTCTGATCTGAGACTTCCAGCTTCTAGAACTGTGAAAATAAATATCTGTTGTTTATAAGCCACCCAATCTATGGTACTTTGTTATAATAGCCTGAAGTAAGCAATATTAACAACAATAAGAAGAAGAACAACCACTCAACTTTATTAATTCATTCCCCAAATCTTCATGGAACACCTGCCTTCTGCCACCACATACGAACTGGGTCTCTCGGGGCAGGCTTCCCAGGTGCCTGGATAAAATGATGAACGAGGCAAGTGTACAGTTCTTCCTTCGTGCAGGCTGGGCTCTCGTAAGGTGCTTATTGTGTGTCAGGTGCTGTCCTAACTCTTTATGCCTATTTAATCTTGACATTTCCTTTTAACATGTGTGCTTTCATTATCACTATTTTATGGGTGGAGCAACTGAGGCACAAAGCAGTAAGTCCCTCACTGAAGGCCACAGAGCTGGGAGATGGAAGAGCCAGGGTTTGAACCCTGATGATGTAGCTGTAGCTGCCTCTGCCACCTAACAGTGCGTGCTCTATAACTAGCTGCTGAGTGAATGAAGGAATGAAAAAATACCCCTTTTCCAGGTTTGACACTCGGGAAGTGTGCCCCTGCCTTAGCTTGAGATTCAGCCCAACACGTCCATGCACCATGTTACCCCTCCCATCTCATTTAAGCAGACCCTCCAGGCTGAGGCTGGCTGGCTGGAGTACTGACCTGGAGGAGAATGTCCTTTAGCAAAGAGCTCCATGGAGAAAGTGAGGCAAACTGTGTGATCACCAGAGTAGTGTTGATTCCACAAACACCAACTGGGCCTCTCAGGGAGATCTTGGGCCTTCTCTGGGAATGCTGAGGCTGGAATCTGTGAAGCACTTTTGAGAATTCAGCTGCAGCATGAACCTGCTAATTAGGGTTGTGTTTATTTTGTACTACATAAAGCAGATTAGATTAACCGAGCAAGACGGAAGCATTTTGAGGGATAACTCTTTCTCTCTGGCCCAGGCTTTCTTTAACTTTACTGTTAGGACCTGAGGGCACTGAGGTCCTTTCTTTGCTGGACCAAAGGAGACAGAGGGTTTCCTGGCAGGGCGCCCAGAGCTCGACTCTCCTCCATGCTCAGGCAGCGGCTGACCACAGGGACCACTGGAAGGATATGACTGCCTCTAATCCTCTTATTGCGATGCACTCGTAAACAAACACTCTCGGGCATTTTACCAGACAACAGCCCAGGAGCTGACACCAGCTCATTTTCAGGCACGCACGACCAGCTACAGATGAATTTTAAAATGCTGCTGAAAACTAGAAAAGTATTAAACGACTTGCCAGGGCAGAAGGGAGAAGCCATGGGATGCCCTGCCAACCCCAAGGCAAAATTCTCCCCATAACCTGTGGGGCCCACCTGATTGTCTCTGCCTCCCTATCCCATACCACATTGTATCTGATTGTCTCTGCCTCCTGATCCTGTACCTCACTGTGTATTTCAGCCACGCTGCCTGCTTTCCATTCAGTGACAGCTCCTTTCTGCCCCAGGCTCTATGCAAATGCTGTTCCCCCTTTCCCTCCTTCCTCCTTTCCCATCCTCTAGGGCCTGCTCCCCTACTTTACCCTATCTTTGGAGACCCTAAGCTAAGGCCTCTCGCAGAGGGCATGAGCTCCCCAGGAACAATCAAAAACAGCTCGGATTTCAGGAGGCAGAAACAGGAAGATGTGCTTTGCCAAGCGAGAGCCCTATGGTATGTCTCCAGGTACCTCTGGGTACCAGGTGCTCTGCTGGTCTCAGTCCCAAGCTGGCACTCACAGAAGGCAGGGGCATGGGCCTTGGGAGAGCAGAGGCCACTGCTGGCTGCCATTACCATTTCATTACTCATCTGCTAATTGTGGCAAATGGGGATTTTACAGCTCCCCTGGCCCTCGCTGTGGACTACGGCACTGGTTTGATGGAGAGGGAATGGAAGACCAGCCTTGAAATTTTTTTAAGGCCCATGTGCCTGCCTACCTGGTTCATTTGGACCCTGCAAGTCTGCATTTGGGTCCAACAGCCATTTGGCCAGGAGGCAGGGCGTGGTGATGGGCCTGGGAACCCAAACACTCCAAGCTGAACCCCGCCTCTCTCCATCAGGATAGAAGTCTTCCACTTGGGCCATTCATAGTGGGTAGCCAGTGGTTGCCACTGGGTTTAGAAGAGTGATTGAGTCACGTGCTACTGCTGGGCAGACCCTCTGAGAGGAGGCTGAGGGGGCTGTGAGGAGACACCAGGCTTCCTCTTGGAGACCATGGACCCAGAGGCCAGTTTCCAAGTCCTAGGTAGCTGTGAGCCACAGCAGCAGAGAGCCAAGCTTTGAGGAGCACAGGCTCTAGAATCCACGGCCAAATTGGAGCTGGCTCTCTAAGTGATGGGACATTCAGTTTCTGAGTTATGGGTAAGATGAAATTAGATAATGTATGTAAATGCTCAGCAATAAAGGATCCAGTTATCGGGGAGGGAAAAGAAAATTCTCATGCCCTGTGCAGTGCACAGTTTCATTCTTGACCTATCTTATGTGTTAGTGGGGATATCTGAGGAGCCCCTGATCCTATCTGCAGCTGTGTAATAATAACCAATAATTATATCTGACATTAGTGAGCACTTATTGAAGTCCAAGGGCTTCAGTCTTTTGTGTCTGATCTTCACAACCACCCTACACGTAGGCCCTCTGAGATCCATTTTCCAGATGAGGAAGCAGGAATCAGGGGGAATAAATAACGTGCCAACGGTCACTCCAGCAGAGATGCAAACCCAGGACTGTCCCTCTGCATGGCTTCGGACCAGGGGTCCTCTGGACCCTTCCTTTCTCTTTGGTCACTAGCATTCGATCACTTTTGTGAAGAACTGTAGCCAACTACTCTCTCTCCCACCCTCTTCTCTGAGAGGCAGAATTTGGCAGTGGCTAAAACTGGGGTTTTGGAGTTTAGGCAGATGGGTTTGGATCCAGCTCAGTGGCCTACTAGCTGCATGGCTTGGACAATCATTTGCCCTTTTTGGGCCACATTTTTATGTTTGTAAAGTGAGGATAAGGCCTGCTACATAGGAAGGTCACAAGACAGTAAATGAGCTCAAAGACCTGCTGGTGCCCGACATACACCAGATCCCACTTGCCTTCCTCAAGGGCAGCTGTGCTGCTTGGAAGCCACCACACAGCCTCCTTCTTCTGCAGACAGCAAGAGGGTGGGAGGCAGGCTTGAAATGAAGCCACAGTGCACCCCTCACAAAGGCATTCCCTTCCCTCCACTGTCTCCAAGCCCACCACTGGAGGAGGAGTCCACTGCCTTATTTTTTTATTTTTTTATTTTTTTTGATAGAGAGAGGAGTGGTCCAGGGAGCATCTGCTTCTGTGTTTACAGGAGTGTGGCCTCCAGAGGTTTCTGATTTTTGGCGAGAAACGGCTTAGAGGATGCGGCCCCACATCTTCAAGAGGCTGTCACAGAGTCAGCAGTAAGGGGCTAGCAGCAGCGACCCCACTTCTTCCCTCCTCACCAGCTGGGGGTATCCAGAGTGCCCCTGGCCCCTGCTGGAGCCCATGAGGCCCTCCTTAGCCTCCTCACCACTGGAGTGCCTCTGGTGTGTGTCCAGCCTTCAGACAGTCACTCTCACCCCCACTGGCACCTTGTGGCCAGCATCTGAAGTGTTGGACACGCCTTTCTTCACTGTGATACAATTTTTCTGCATAGGAGAAAAATCATGGCACTTCTGAGTGAGGAAGTTGCTGTGTTATTCTGCAGAAGAGAACAAATTCTGTCCAAGCTGTTATTTCACGTCTGTTCTTAAGAACTGTCACTGTAATTCCCCAGTGTCAACAGAATCCTGATGGCATGCCTGCCTGGAGATCAGCATCCTGCACGTATCAGCCCCAACCTACCTCCAGGGTCTTACCTGCAGGTATTATTATTGGGAATAATGATGGCTGTTGATTAAAATAATCATATCATCCACAGTTGAGGACTCACAAGGTGTAAGGCCATCTCCTAAGCACTCGACTCATTATTTCACTGAATTCTCATCGGAGAATGTATCCAGAGGAAGTAGGTGTTAGGTCTCATTTTGCAGTGAGAAATCTGAAACCAGGAGAGGGTACCTCACTTGTCCCTGGGCTCCTAGACTTCAAAGCTGAAGCTTGTGCCACTCTGTTGACTATCACTCCAGACCCAAGGCCCCATCTCCTCCACACAAACTCCCTTCTCCAATGAAAACTGCCTACTGCCCAGTCCTCCTGTGTGCCTTCCACATGCCTTTCCCGTGCTTGTCAGGCTGTTCCCTTGACCAGGAAGACCTTGGGGAACAGCAAGGTGAAATGGACGGGGCGCAGGCTCTGGAGTCAGGAAAAGTGCATCCCTCCTGTTCCACTTCCCAGCTCCCAAACTATTTAAGCTTTCTGGGCCTCAGTTTCCTTACCTGGAAAATGGGAAGATGTCATGTCCTCATTGATTTGGTGAGGCAACATACACAAAACATCTGGGTGGTGGCGCTGGCTTACCTGTCTGAAGTTCTGCCTGAAGTTAGAGGCCTCCCTCTAGCACGAGGCCTTCTCTGACTAACTCAGTCTGGTGACATTTCTTCTTCCGAGCGACTCTTCTTCTTTCTCCTCTAGGAAGTCCATGTGCCATAAGGGCAAGGGCCCTCACATTGACTTAATGCTGTCGCTTGCACATTGCAAGAGCTTGATCAAGGTTTGCAAAGCAATTGCTCTTCAGGACTTGTCACCATCTGCACCCCACCTTCTTCTCCAGTATCCTCACTCTCCCCAGTGTCTTCACGCTTCACCTCCCATCGCCCACTCTGAGCCTCCTGTATCTGACTCCTTGTGTCCCCAGACACTGAGGTTCTCTCTTACCTCCTGGCCTCTCTGTGTATAATGTCTTCCTTCACTTCTTTCCCTGGGTAACTTCTGGTCTTCCTTTAAGATTTAGCCCAGGTGTTTTCTCCTCCTCCACGAAGTCTTTCAGATACCCCAGGCTGGTTAGATACTCGTCCTCTCTGTTCCCACAGCCTCTGACTTTTCTCTTAGCACTTGTCAACCTGTATTTGTCCTGTTTGTTCACCTCTCTATCTCCCCTGGGAGGATAGGATCCCCTGAGGGTAGGGACCCTGTTGTTGTCATCTCTGGAGTCCTGGCATTTGACATGGTGGCCATCACAAAGCCAGTATTTTTTGAGTAGATGAATGACAGGAAAATGAGCACCTGGCTGAAAAATTCTGCACATCTGCCACTTGGAGTATCTACCGATTGGGTTATGCAACGTCTTTGTGAGTGATGTCACTTGGCCACCTTTACCTTTGTGTCCAAGAGACTGTGCCGGCTTGTAAGGGAATGGGACACAGTACTACAGAGCTGTGTGTAAATCTGCATGTGCGTTTCGTGCCTCCAGTTCAAACCTTGTTCATTAGCACAGCAATTAACAGCAGAACCTAATGACAGATGGCCCAGCTCTGCACCTGAACCCCTGGCTCCTTGGCAGGCTTGGAGCAGAGCAGGCACGTCTGGCATGGTTGATGTTTTCATTGATCTAGTGAGTTCAGCTCCCAGAGCTGCCGGCTATGGAGACAGTGAGCTGACGTCAGTGCTGGCATTGGTTGGGGGCTGGGCCTAAAAGGGCCAGGCTTGTAACAGACTCTTGGAAAGCTTGTAGAAGTTTGGGGACTTTATTGTGTTTTTTTTTTTTTTTTTTTAAGATATTAATTTCACATTGGGAAGTCCCAGCACCCCACTCTCAAATTTTCTTAAGCTCTAAGGACTTATCTAGGAGATGGTGTCTCTTTCCTGCTAATTTTTTACAAGTTTCCGGGCTTTCTACAATTGTTATTTAGGATTGTGATATCCAGGCTCTTTGGCTTCAGCTAACGGACACTCACAGCTTAGTGTTTGGAGTGGTATAAGATCAGTGTTGTGTAAACACAATTAAATTTAGCAAGTTTGGAGACGTGGAATGTTTTTCTTCCTGTTAGTCCTGGGTTTGAATTGACTTCCTGGTTATTACCCTGTGAATGACATTCATTTCTCCATGAAAGAAATATCAAATTGGTGTTCAAATAGTTGTCTGGGTCATAAATTCAAGCTAAAGTGCAGCGTCCTAAGCCAGAGTGGATTTCACAGAACTGGAGTTCATTAGAGCTAGAAAGGATCTTTCTGTCCAATCTGTACCATTGACAGATGGGGAAACTGGGACCCAGAGAAGTGCATTGATTTGCCCAAGGACACACAGCAAGCAGGTGGCAGAGCTGAAGTCACGCATTGGTCTCCAGTGGCCTCTTTCCTACACCATGTTTCAGATCATCAGAAATGCCCAGGCTTTGCCGTGTGCCAACCCCAAACAACTCTAGCATGAATTTCTTAAGTGGTGTTAGATATGCTTCCTTCAGCAGGACATCAAACTTGTTCTGAGTGAAATAGAAGAGGGGGTTCAGGCGGAGGAAGTAAGGACTGCGGTCTGTCGTTAGTGATGTGGAAACCACACATCTTGTTTAGAAAGGTGTTGACAAGTCTGTGTGCCCAGGGAGCCATTCAGGGGAAGAAAGTTAGAAGGCTGGGGAGTCCCCAAGGTAGGAAGCAACTTCAGTAAGAACCTGCCCATCTTTGCAAAGCGGGCACTTCTCTCGGTGAGGGGGTTGCAGGCAAAACTGTGGGGATAGTCTTGTTCCCACAGAAGAAGTGGTTGGAGAAATTCCCGTCACATCGTGAAACAATGCCCTCATTCTGCATTTTCTTATCTAGGAGACAAAAAATGCCTCCTGGAGATAACCTACCTGCCCTCCCTTCCTTTGAGGAAGTTTAACCTTTCTCCCTCATTGATATGGAATCCCAGGTATTTATCTGATTATCTGCTGAGACTGGTAGTTCAGAAAAACCAGTCTTCAGGCTTATGGGCAGCTGGATGAGTATCCTAGGGTGGAGGCCCAGGTCTCAGGGATAGGTCCCACCTCTCCTGATAATGTTCCCCACCTCCCTGTCAGGAGGTGCAAAGGTTTGGGTGGGCATTGTGAAATGTTGCCCCAGAGAAGGGTACCTTCTCTCTCAGCATCATGCGAAGAGGTCCACACATGGCCCTACTGCCACAGTGTCACCAAGGCAGACCTGTCCTTTCTGCCTTGTCTTTTAAAAAAATCACCCCAGGGCCATTATAGTTCCTCCTGGATCCTGATTCACGGTGTATTTTAATCAAGCATAGCTCTTGGAATGAGCAGAACACGATTTCATTTTTGTCTCTCAGTGTTTTCTTCTTCCCTGCAGTGAAAACTCAAAGAGGTCCCACAATGTCTTCACCCTCTGGTAGGTAATGTCTTGCATAACTTGAAGTCACAAAACACAGTCTCAGTTCTGTAATTGGAATTCCCGGTCCTGTGTGTTAATTCCAACTCTGCATTTGAATTGGAGATCAATCTTCTCCCCTTTTATTTCTAAAGTCAGCTTCAGAGCTAGCCTCCTTTCAGGGGAATGAGTATGATTGGCTTCTCCCTTTCTCTGTTCGTTTTTCACCCATTGTTTACTGACTGCACACTCCAGGATTGGATAAAGAAGAAGGAGAAAAAATAGAGGGAAGGACAGTTCCTACTTGCCTGGTGTGCTTGTGCTTATTGGCAGACCCTTAAAACCCACTCTGCAGTAGAGGTCTTTCCCGCTTGCTCAGAGTTCCCAGGATGGCTGGGGATGCTCTCCTGCAGTCCCCTGACCTGGCTGATTGCACTTGATCCTGAAGCCACCACTGGCTTGGCAGCCCCTTAGGAAATCTGAAGTTCATTCCAGCTTTCTGCTGAGGTCCATTACTTCCCTGGGCCAACTCTTTCTGTTACGCAAAGTCCGTATCTGGAAAATACCATTTTTGTACTCACAAACCCTGGGAGTAAGGTAGTGGAAACTCTTCCTCATCCCAGCTTTCCTTCTCAGGCCAACATTCCTGTGAAAGTCCCAGGTCCCTGGGGTTCATGGCTCCTTGGCTGCTGCCGGGGAGGAAGAGTTGGTTTATTTCTCCATGCTATGGCATATTTCTCCACCCCCCGCCCCCACCATCTCTATTGTTTATCTCTCTTGATATGGTTTGGCTGTGTTCCCACCCAAATCTCATCTTGAATTGTAGCTCCCATAATTCCCATGTGTTGTGGGAGGGACCCTGTGGGAGATAATTGAATCATGAGGGCAGTTTCCCCCATACTGTTCTCCTGGTAATGTATCAGTCTCACGAGATCTAATGGTTTTATAAAGGGTTTCCCCTTTTGCTTGGCTCTCATTCTCTGTAGTCTGCTGCCATGTAAGCTGTACCTTTTGCCTTCTGACATGATTATGAGGCCTCCCCAGCCATGTGGAACTGTGAGTCCATTAAACCCCTTTTTCTTTATAAATTACCCAGTTTCAGGTGTGTCTTTGTCAGCAGCATGAAAATGGACTAATACATTTCTCTTTCTCTCTCTCCATCTTTCATTATCCCCCAGCCAATAGCCACACTCCCTTGCCTTTAACTTTCCCAAGTCTGTATCAAGTCCAATGAGCTTCAACTTTCCAGTGGACAGACATCAGACTCTCCAGCCCATTGAAACTGCTTTTCCTAGTCCCTTCTGACTGGTCAAGCCCACCTCCCACCAGCACTCCTACAGAGGGGAGTTCTGCAGACCTCCCTGCCACTTCTCTGTGGGGTTGAGGGTACAGCCAAGTCACAAGGAGATAGTTCCCTGCCCTCACACACACACACACACACAATCCTGGGAATCAAGTTACAATTGTTTCTCTTAACAAATGGTAGGGACATGGCAGTGGGGAAGTTTTCCCAGAGCTTTGTGAAATCAAGCCACGTTCCCCGCTCTGTGGTATGTGGCAAGCATGAAGGATTAATAATTTTTGTACCGAGGAAACAGCACACTCCCAGTGCCTCTTCTCCTATCCCAATTTCATGTTTTCAATCTAGGAGGGGGCCAAGGAGGGACAAAGGGGAAAGAAAAATGGTAGCAGAAATGGAAGTGGTTTGAGGAGATCTTTTGCATCAATCTGCTGTAAATCAACTCTCATGGACTCTGGGCAGTTCTTTTCATGACCTTCTGGTATTTGCCTTCTCTCATCCCCAGCAATTTTTAGTGATAAGGAGCGTTTTGCAGTTTAGGGACACTGCTGAGGGAACAGTGCGCTACATCTCTTTGTTATTTTTCATCCTTTCCTGAGACTGCAGGTGAGTCCACTTCTCATACACACTGTCTGACTTCCAAAGACCTGAAACCCAATGATCCCACACTCCCAAACCAGGGATGGACTCCAGCAGGTGCACAGAGGCGACTGGAAGGCATTTGCCAGCTCCCTTCCAAAACAAAGCTAGTTTTCCTTTAGCCTTCAAGCTGCCAAGTAAGAAGTCTATAAAACAGTGGTTCCCAGATCGTTGAATTCTCAAAAATATTTTTTAAGAATGGAAAGGCCGGGCGCAGTGGCTTACGCCTGTAAACCCAGCACTTTGGGAGGCTGAGGCGGGCAGATCACGAGGTCAAGAGATCGAAACCATCCTGGCCAACATGGTGAAACCCTGTCTCTACTGAAAATACAGAAATTAGCCTGGTATGCTGGTGCACGCCTGTAATCCCAGCTACTCAGGAGGTTGAGGCAGGAGAATCACCTGAACCCAGGAGGCGGAGGTTGTAGTGAGCCGAGATCATGCCACTGCACTCCAGCCTGGTGACAAAGTGAGACTCCATCTCAAAAAATAAAAGAATGAGAAGAAACTTATTTTGCCAAGAAAAAAATTAAAGAAAAAGAAACCTAAAAAATGAACAGCCAGCACGATTATTTTATAAAAGAAAGGACATTTTGGCACACACACACACACACACACACACTCCAAGTCAGAAAGAACTTAATCTCAGAGTAAACACTAAAAAATTCTTAGATTTTGTATAAAACTCCCAATATTGTCCTTATTTTTCTCATGTTATTGGTGCCCCATGAAAATTTCACTGTAGTCTGTTCCTTGGATTAGCTCTTGGAAAGCAGGATCTAAAGTTACTGAGTTAGTCATAAGGTTAAGAAACATTTAGATATACAAGCAGCTACATCTCATTGCATTGACTAACACTAACATTTAACACACATACATGGTTGTCTAGTTCTTGCTGGGTGGTAGATTTAGTGCTGAGGGTACAGCTGCTCCCTGAGAACGTGTGTACTTGAGTGAAAGGATATGGAAGTGTCACCTCCTCTGGGAGACCCCCCAATACCACCCCAATTACAGTGGTAGTTGAGACCTGCCCTGCCCCATCCCCAGTAATTCTCTAACATGTCATCTTTTTCTTTTTCTTTGGAGCCCTTACCTTAATGGTAATTACCTTGTTTATGTCTTTATGTCTTTTGGGGCTTATCTCCCCAACTAGGATATAAGTCCCAGGGATGCAGGAACTTTTCTGCCCTAGTGACCACTGGAGCACCAGCACAGAGGTCCAGGGTTCCCCTTAGTGGCTGATGTGGGGTAGAAGTTGCAGAGGGAGTAGGACAGGGCACCCCCTTGTCCTGAGCCCCTCACACAGTAACCTCTTCAAATCACTCAGTGGCCAGTGAAGAGACCAGCAGGCATCCTGCCCTGCATAGGTGTTCTAACTTCTGAATTAGTTAGGTTCCAGTCAGAAAGATAATTTACACAAAGCATCGTTTTTCTTTACAGAAAGAAAACAAAACATCTTTTTTACTACCATGTACCTCCTCCTCTAGGGGTGTGGGAGGTTGCTGGAAGGTCATGGGATATTTCTAATGGAAAAATCAGCATTTGTCTATCTCCCTTCCCCCAGTGGAAACCATCGGCCCAACAAAGCACACCGGTGGCAGCTGGAGGGTCAGAAGTCCCCTGACCAAGTCACCATTGTCACCACTGGAAGTGGTGAGGAAGATCACTTGCAGGCAGGACCATAGCCTGGCATTAGCATTCTGGTGACCCCAGCAAGGAGGCAGTGTGGGGACGGCCTCTGTGTGGGGTGTGGTGTGATTGTTTCTCAGGAGGTAGCTGTAGTTACAGGACAGCCTTTGCAAGCTCCTACCACTGTGTGTGTCCACAGACAGGCAGGCTGGCATGAAGCTCAAGCAGCACCCTGGGCATCAGGAGCCAGGGACTGAGCTCTGTCAGGTTAGATGATAATAATGCAAGGTAGCATTTGCTTAGAATTGACTGTGCCCTATGTGCTTTACACGCATATCATGCACACCAGAAGGGCTCACAGCAATTGTTTGAAATAGATGTGGTCATTATTTCCTCTTCATGCCTGAGAACACTGAAGCTCAGAGGGGTTAAATGGCATGCCCAGGGTCACCCTGCTGATGGATGGAATCACGTGGACTCGAATCCAAGTCTTCCCACCCCCAAAGCGTGGACACCACTGTGCTTCTGCCCTGAGTTCACCTTCCACGGAAATGTGCTGTGGTTTTGTGAAAAGCTCCAGAGCTCCGTGGCTAAATGTAGAGGTTGGAACAACAGTAATAAAGTAAGAAACAATAAAAAACCAAGCACCTGCTATGTGTCAGGGACTGTGCAGGCACTGTATGCACATTAACTCAAAATGGCCCTGAAAGGTAGGCCTTATTCTTCCAATTATACAGATTAGAAACAGGCTGAGAGTTTAAATGAATATCCCAAGTCCCACAGCCACGAAGTAGTAGATTGAGAATTTGAACTCAGGTTAGTTTGACTTCAAAGTCATTGCTCCCTTGAAAGCATTATCCTATGAAAACTGATTCACTCAACAAATATGTATGTATACTTCATTTACCAACTAGTATTTATTAATATCAATATATGTTGTTTCAACAAATATTTATAATATTCATCCAACAAAGATTATTATTATTTCTATGTATTCATATATTTATTGCCTGGTATATAGTAGGTACTGAAGAAATATATAGACTGCTCTAGAAAGTAGGGATCAGGTGCTAAACATGAGAAATAAAATCTTTGACTTCATGGGGCTCACATTCTGGTAGGAGAAACAGAAGATAGACATGGAAAGAAAAAATTATATGTAATAGAACCTAATTATAAGTTACTTTAAAAATGAACCAGAGTGAGGAGGCAGGGAGGGATTTGGGCAGGGATCTAGGGCTGTTTCAATCACAGGCTCACTCTGGCTGCTGCTCTGAGCCAAGACTGTCGTTAGTCAGAGAAGCAGGGGGCCAGTTAGGAGGTAATGGAGATAATCTAGGTAAGAAACAAGAATTTCTTGCCTCAGGATGGTGGTAGCAGATTGGTAGGAAATGATTGGACTCAGAATTTATTTTTAAGTGAGCCAGCAGAATTTGTTGACAGATTGGATGTAGATTACAAGAGAAAGAAAGGAATCTATGGTAACTCCAAGATTTTGGCCTGAATGACTGGAGGGATGGAATTGCCAGTTGCTGAGATGGGGGAGACTGAAAGGTTGGAAATTCAGTTATACTAATTTGTGTTTGAGATGTCTATCACTAGTCCAAGGGACATGTTGAAAAGCCATTGTGATTTTTGAGTTTGGAATTCAAAGGTGTGTTCTCAGGGTAAATATGTCCAATATATAATCAAATCAAAGAGGCCACTGACTATAAGACCATTATTTTATTTACTACCAGGAAAAAGCACTGTCCAGTAAGCTAGGATACATTGCAACTTCAGAGATATTAAAATGTGGAAAAAATGTGTGGTTTAGAATCAATGGGATTTAGTAAGTTTGGGAGTTTCCAGTATATGGATGGTATTAACGGCTGTGAGAGTTGAGGAAATCACCAAGGGAGTGACAGAGGATAAAGAGAAAGAAAAAAAAATAGGTTAGTGCAAAAGTAATTGTGGTGTTTGCCACTAAAAGCATTGGAAAGTAATGGAAGCATAAGGACTGAGCAAATTTTTTAGCAGGGAGACTCACGGCCCATTTCTAGCCCAGTGGAAAGTTGGGCAGTGAAAGGTCTTTTCTGGAATAGGAGCCACTGTGGAGCTGCTGTGCAGGACTTTGGTCTGGGGATTCAGGACTCACAGATGGCCAGAATTGTAACACGGGGCATCACCCAGCACTAACTGTGTGCCATTGCCCAGAAAGGCCAAGCTTTTCAGCTCGCCTGGTTCACTGCTGGCCTGTTTTCTCATCAGTAATATGTGAGTATAATGTCTCCTCTACCATCTCAAAACCCAGAAAACAAGTCCATCTATTTCTTTCTCTGGGCCTCAGCATCTGCATCTATAAAATGAAGAGGCTGGACAGGGTGATTTCTAATTCTTCTTCCAGCTCAGGCATAATAATAATACTAGCAGCAGTACTTTGAACATCTACTAGGTGATTTATATTAATATAATCACTATTCATCATAAACAACTATGTAAATATTATGATGCCCATTTCACTAATGAGGCAACTGAGGTCAACAAAGGAGCGGGCTACTCACGGTGGTGGAGCCAGGCTGCAGACTAGAGTATTTCAGGCCAATGGCTTAAAGCCCCCTGCCTGACTACTAGCATTGATGTGTAATTCGTGAGCTAAACTTAGTAGCATGTAGCTGGAGCCCAAGGGCAACCCCTTCTTATGATACAAGGGAACTTCAAAGGGTTGTCTCACATACAAGAGGAACATAGTTTGTCTCTGGAGATCCTCTACTTTCATGGGAATGGAATGTCCCTGCAAAAAGGTCAACAGAAAGGAAGGCAACTGATGTTGGAGTATAGAGGTAACTCATTCCCAATCCTGTGGAGTCTGGGTTTAGTGCTCTTTGACCATAGTATTTGCAAGTCAAGGACCAGTGTCCACACAGGTTGGTACTGAATGGGATTCCCTTGGTAAGGTTGTTGTGTGAACGTTTCCTGAGCGAGAGGTGGAAGAAGGGGAAAAGTGGGTTGGAGTGAGTTTCAGTGATGGGAGAAAGCTGGTTGTCAGCCTAGGCCTAATCAAGGAGCTGAGTAGAGTCAGGTGCATCAACATTTCAACCAGGAATGTAGTGTAGACCAGGGTTTCTTAACCTCAGCACAACTGACATTTGGAGCCAGATATATCTTTGTGATGGAAGACTGCCCTGTGTATTGTGGGCTATTTAGCAGCATCCCCAGCCTCTACCCACTAGATGCCATTAGCAACAACTCCCCATCCCCAGCTGAGACAACCAAAAATACCTCCAGTCATTGTGAAATGTTCTTGGGGAGCAAAATTATATCCACCCCCTTCTTCAAGACTGTCAAACATTGGTGTAAACAATTCTCTTTCCCTCCTACAAAGGCCATCAGCTGACCATGTCCACGCATGTCCCAGCTGTCAGACTGGGTGTTCCTGGGCATTTTCCTCCCTCTGGCAGCCTCCTGCAGGGCTGGGTGAAACCCAAATGAAACCAGGTTCTTCCTGTCTTTTCAGTAGTTGTCCTCCTGGAAATATCACGTACTGAAACCTTCTCTGAGACATGCATTTTCTCTACCCCCACCTCCTCTGTTTCTGTCTGTCTCTTTTTCTCCCCTCTGGGAACTATCTTATCCACAGGCACACTGAATTGTTTTTATCTCAGGACATTTGCACTTGCTGTCCCACACCACCCATGTGGCTCCTCTTCATTTGGGTCTCTATTTATACAGCCCCATGTCATAGGCCACCTTGCTTATCATTCCAGTTACTCCTTACTGCATCTCTCTGCTTGAGTGCCTGCAGAGTGTTGGCCAGCCTCTGGTAGCATCTTGTTTATTCACCTATTTGTTTATTGCTTGTCTCCCCCATTAGACTGTGGGCTCTCAGAGGGCAGGGACCTGATCTAGGGGGACCTGATCCAGTTTGTCCCCTCCTGTAGTCACAGTGCAGACTTCAGTGTATGGTTGTAATCATGGTAACCATCAGCTTTGGTGAACACATGCTGAACACCTACTCAACAGCACCAGGCTCTGTGCTAGGAGTCAAGTTGAATAGCACAGCCCCTGCTTCCTGTGAGCTCAGTGTCTCATGGAAGGAGAGCACTAAAAGAGGTGAGATAGAGAAGTGAAGGAGCACAGAGAAAGGAACAAGCAAACCTGTCTTGCAGATGAGCGAAGATATTCAGTTTGAGGAAAGGAGGATCACACAGTATCTGCAGATGCAGGGAGATACAGGGGATCATGGATGGCTCCCAGCAGGGAAGGAGCAATGGCATGGAACTTGGAGCTGCAGGGCTCCCTGTGCAATGTCTGAAGCAGCAACAAATGAGGGAGGTGGCATAGAAGAGGCAAACAGAGACCTTGCATTCCATACCAGGAAACAGACCTTATCCTATAGCAAAAAGGAACCAAGAGGCAATGTAGACTAGTAGTTAAGATGTAAGCTTTGAAGTTAATTTCAGACCTTGGTTCAAATCTTCACTCTGTCACTTGTGCACTGCATGACTAGCCCAGCAATTTCACATCTCTTAACTTCAGTTTTATCATTTTGGAAATGTGGTTAATATTTCCATTGTAGGGCTGTTTTGAGTGCAAAAGAAGTCCTTAGCACAGTGCGTGGGACATAACAAGTGCTTAACAAATCATTGCTTTTCCTATTGATGTGGTTAACAAGGAGCCAGTAGAGATTTTCCAAGCAAATGAAGGACATGATAGATTTGCATTTTAGCAAGATTGTATAGGCAGGGCTGTGGATAGTGGCTGGCAGTGGCGCTGGGGAGAGCAGGTGAGACAGGAACCAGGGAAAACAGGCAGCTGCTGGAATGGAAAGGGAGGCAGGGAAGGGGGTTTGAATCCTGGGACTTGGTGCAGCTACTGTGGAAACCTTGGTAGCAGGAGATGCACCCATACTTTGCCCTCTGAGTAAGGCTGCAGGGGAGTAGAAGAGGAGTCCCCAAGCCCAACAAGTAATAGCAGCCCAGAGGAGGCCCAGGTGGGGAAATACAGCTCAGCCTGACCTGGGTTCACTCACCAGCCTTTGCACTTGGGAAGATGCAGCCAGTTTTGCATTTCAGGCCGTCCTCATGGTGAGAAGGGGTGGCTTGCCATTTGTACCCGGTGATATACTTTTAATTAAAATGGTAATTATTTGAGCATTCCTTAAAGTTTTACTTTGGGAATTTGCCTTCTTGAAAGCTCTGCCTTAATTAGTATTCTATTTATCCCTTATTAATAAATTATCTCTCAGCAGTTTCTTCCACCTCCTTTGATCACAGGGTCTCATCATTCCTGAGCTGAACTCCATTCCCTGTTGGCCTTTTGGGTTCAGTGGGCCCAATCAGGCCTGATTCAGGGGTTTGAGAATTAAGGTTCTCAATTAACTCCCGACAGCATGGGAATCCATCTTCTTGCAGTCCAGCTGAGCCCCAGGAAAGCACACAATAGATATGCCTCCCAGGGTTGAGTATGGGGACCTTCTGGATGTAGATCTTTTGCTGAAGCTTCTAGAACAGGTTAGACAGGGCAAAGGCAATGGCCACAGATACATCAGGACCCAGTATCATAACTAGGAAAATAGAAGCAGAAGAGTCAATGGGTCAGCTCATAGGCTTCAACCCAGGCTCAGAGGGGGTTAAGTTACTTGATTAGAGTCACAGAGCCAGGTAGTGGAAGATTAGAAAGCTACAATTTACTTGGCAATGTTACATGCCAAGTCTTACGTTGAGTGCTTCACATACATGGTCCCTGTTAATCTTCCAAGCCATCTAATGAGGTGTAAGCAGTTTTGTCTCCAGTTTCCAGAAGAGAAAGCCAAGACTTAGAGAACTAAATCAACTTTCCTAGAGCTATCCAGCTCGTCAGAGGCCCAGCTGACATTTTGGTCAAGTTCTGTTGATTTCAAAGATCTCTCTGTCGACTGCACTATGCTGGCTGGATTAGGACTGAGGTGTCCCCACTTGAACCCTACTGCACTTTTTTCTAAACCCCATGTGGAAGGTGCATTAGATCCTTGCTACTGATTGGGGTCCAGGGACCAGTTGTATCAGCTCACTAAAGTGCATGTTAAAAATGCAGAGTCTCAGGTCCCACCCCACACCATGAATCACAATCTGCACTTTGACAAGACTCCCCACCACGTTCAGCATTTACTACTAATGCTTACAAGCCTTCCAAGATCAATGTTATTCCTATTGAATTGATAAGGAGAAGTTAAGTGACTTGTCCCAGATCAAATACCCAACCAGTGGGCAGACTCCAAATGTGGCCCCTCCTCTTCTCCCTGACCTGGAGTTCTAGAAGCTGAAGTCTAAGGTTATCCACTAGTCCCAGGTTTGTGTCCTCCAGCTTCAGGAAATGATAATGGGGGCTGGGAGCCATTCTTAGCATTCCCAAAAGCCCCAAAAGCTGGTATATTCTACTTGATCACAGTCAGATAGAGGGACATGAACTTGGACACAAACATCTTTTCCATTGACAAGAATTACAGTAGACCAGCATGGTAACTGGTTATTCACTGAAGAGCAGGAGTTCAGATTGGCAATTATATATGCTTTTGATTAATAAAAAATAGAGACATTAATTAATTGTCTTTGAAAAATTCAACTTGTTTAAGAGACAATGTCCTTGTGAGGTCTATGGTGGGAAAGAAATTATAAAAAGGGTCCCTGGGGATCTAGTAACAATTCTTCACTTGTGTTGAAAAAGAAATTGAGGAGAACTGCAAGAGAATGTTGATGTAGGCACTACCATATGTGATATTTTATTTAATTCTCAGAAACCCTATAATAATAACTTTTCTAGAGCTATCCAGCTCTAGGTCAATAATAACAACTAGTAACAATAATAATAATAACAGCACCCAACACGAATAAACTGCCCAGTGTGCCAGGTAGTGTTCTAAGCCAATCTAACAACAATCTCACAAGGAAAGTCTAATATTATTATCTCCATTTTACAGCTGAGGAAACTGAGACTCAGAGAAATCAAGTAATTTGCCCAAAGCATCCTACAAAATAAATGATGAAGCCTGGATTCAAACCCAAGTCTCCCAAGACCCCTTTCTTTTCTCAGCACCATGCCCTTCATGCTGCATGGATTTGATTTGCTGAGCAGTTGAAGCTGACATTCAGTTTCACTTTATTATTTCAGTGACAGGCTTTAGAATTGGCTGTCAGCAGCCACCAAGTGGACTGTGTTCTTTTGCTTCTGCTCTTAAGTGTATTCTAGATATGGTCACCTTTACTATCCACTTCCAGACTGGCTTTCCTTAGTTCTAGACACAAACTCACAGGTATATCTGATCTAGTCTAAGTGCTTTTTAAGTAAAATAGAACTGGATTCCAGTCCCTGCTCTGCTACTTTATTGTGACTTGGGCAAGTTACTTGATGCTTTTAAATCTCAGTTTGTTTATCAGTAAAATGGAAATAATAATAACACCTGCCTCATAGGATGTCCTGAGGATTAAGAGGTGAAATACTTGTGAAGGACTGGCCTAGGTGATGCATTTTGCAGGGAAAGCACCTGAGTTCCAAAGAAATGAGGAACTTACCAAGGTCACATGACTGCTATGAGAAGGAGAGTCCAGAGCCCAGACCTGTGTTCTTTACTCACAGTTTCTTCTGCAGCACCTATGCTCTGCAGCATGTCTGATAAGAAAATGCCAGACAGAAAGCAGCTCAGTCCAATAGACCTCTTGGTTTGCATTTTCTGGTTCCTATATCTTTAAATATCATTGATCTTGGAAGGATCTTGGTGAGGTCCAATAACCCAGCCAAGCTGTGACACATCTCTAGAGTGGCCTGGCCCAGGTGGCTATTGTCATCATTGAGCTTGACCTTGGCCTCTTCCCTGAGCTGTCAATCTGTGGAAGCTCACTGTTGTGTTCTAGCACACTTCTCTGTTTCCTTTTTCTTTTCTTTTTTTGGGACAGGGTCTTGCTCTGACACCCATGCTAGAGTACAGTGGGGCAGTCATGACTCACTGCAGCCTGGACCTCGTAGGCGCACGCAATCCTCCTACCTCAGCCTCCTGAGTAGCTGGGACTACAGGTGCACACTGCCACACCTGGCTAACTTTTGGGGTTTTGTTGTTGTTGTTGTTTGCTAAGATGGAAGTCTCATTATGTTTTCCAGGCTGATCTTGAACTCCTAGGCTCAAGCAATCCTCCCACCTTAGGCTCCCAAAGTGCTGAGATTACAGGCCTGAGCTGCCAGGCCCAGACTTATTTTTCAATTATAAAACTTTCTTATATTTTTATGCTTTCATTTCATAATCTATGTGTTTGTGTTTTATTTATGTATCTTTTTAAATTGAACTTTTAAATCTTGAAACAATTGTGGATTCACATACTATTGTAAGAAATAATACGGAGAGATTTTGTGTATTACCCATTTAGCTCTGATGGGTAACATCTTGCAAAACTTTAGTGCAATATCACAACCAGGACAATGACATACTCAATTTCTCTAATTCTACATACTGAGTCTCATTAAGATCAGTTATAGCAATGGTCTTCAAATTGGGGGTAGATGAGGATTGTCCAAGGGGTGTACAGGCACGAATAGTTGAAGGGAATCAGTTTTCAGATCTCAACTTGTTGTCTACTAGTTTTCAAAACTGATCTACCCAAGAAGAAGATCCATTCAAGAAGGTTTCACAGAAGCCGTCCTCCCACTTGGTAAAAAGTAGATCCCTCCCCCATCCCGAATCTTGCTAGATGTTTTACCCTGGGGTTTCAAACCATCTGAGGTGTCAAAAAAGGGGGATAAATGGAAATATTGGTTTAAAGATCAGCTAAGGGCCTTAAACACACAGAGCTTCCAGTCTTTACGTGAATTGTACATAATTCTGTTATAGGCAAAGCTTGGCACTAGAAATGTGGTCTTTGGGCTTGTATTGGGATGCTCTGATAACAGAACAGAGAAAGCATTATAGGTTAGTGATGCCAGTTCTTCTCAACATGCTTGGAATGTTTCTCAGGACTATCATCTTTTCCAAACTATATTTTACAAAGTCCACAGATATAAATGTAATGCAAGAGCCCTGTGTCATTTCTCATTCCTCTCCCCTTCCCCTGAACTATAAATGGCTTTGTGATGCCCAGGCAGCCTTTCCTCTGCAAAGTCACAGGTTTCTCCAATTCTACGTACTGAGCCTCATTAAGATCAGTTAGCACAATGGTCTTCAAACTGGGGGTAGATGAAGATTGTCCAAGGGGTGAGCAGGCATGAATAATTGAAGGGAATCAATTTCCAGATCTCAAATTGTTTTTCTACTCATTTCCAACATTGATCTACCCAAGGAAAAGATCTATCCAAGAAGGTTTCACAAAGGCCCTTCTCCCACTTGATAAAAAGTAGATCTCTCCCCCATCCCAAATCTTGTGGTGTGCTTTCTCCAATTAGGGTAGCTCAGGCTTGTTTTTTTCTAATCACATTGTGAAGTATTTATTCTAATTATATTTAATATTAATCTTATTTCATTGTAAAATGTATACAATTTTTCACTCCCTGTTAACACAAAGTAAACTTAGGTACATACTTCATGGCAAGTTTTAGAGAGTCATTTAACAATGTGCAAAGGAGTCCAAATGTTTTTCAATGTTCTTTTCTTAGGGGATGGGAGCAAAACATTGAAGGCCACTGAGACAGCACAGCCATTTGGAAAGCCATTATCAGCTGCCATTTTGATTCAAGATTGAATGTCATGGGCATTTTGAAGCCTTTTCATTGCATCCTGAATTTGATGCAATCAGTCCCACTCCCTGAAAAGTTATCAAGAAGCAGGCAGGCTACAAATGCTCAGGGTTGAATAGTTCTCTTGAAAGAGGCCTCACTGTGTTCAGCTGATAATCAAACGAATGGCTGCATTGAGATAGGTCGCGGAGGGGGACCCATTGCTTCCCCATCTCTTATTCAAGCTTGGGCTCTGTTTCTGTCCCGATAGGAGCACATAATCCCATCAGTGCCAATGGGAGTTATGTGCCTGCTTTACTGGAGACAATAGGCCGACTGAGAGGGACAATTGTTCCCAGCAACTGAGGGGGTAAACACGATTGGCTATTCCCAGCCACCATCCCTGAAGGGCCAGACTGAGCCCCAAAAGCCCTTTCTTTGTTAGCTTGCAAAGCCAGGGGGCCCCGCCTGCCTTCATCTCCTGCAGTGGCTGGAACCACCCACCTTCAGTGGCAACTTGTTCCTGAGCTGGCCCTAATGTCCCACCAAGACTGGTTGCCGTCAAGGTCTTCTAGCTCCTCTCCTCCTTGCTCCTCCCTCTTTCTAAACACAAGCCCAAGGCCCTTTCTCTATTTCCTTCTTCACAACAAAATTATCACAGCATCAGCAAGAATAATTGCAACCATTTATTCTCCACTTACTATTTCCTAGGCACTAAACATTTTATATACATTTGTGCATTTAACTACAAGTACTCATGGTGACTCTGCAAGGTAACTATAATCGTTCCCATTAAATGCAGCAAAATGCAGCATAAAGTAAGTCACACACCTGGTAAGTTACAGAATCCAGATTTAACCCTCCAACCCTCCCTGTCCCCTGCAGGGGCTATTAGGCTCCAAAGTCCATGCTCCAAGTTCTGCTATTTTCCCAAAGTGTGTTTCCTTCAAGACACTCTGAGACAAAGCTTGGAAAATGCTGTAGCTGCCCATGTGACCCAATCCCTTTCTTGGAGATTCCCAATGCACTTTAGTTTATTTTTTGAAAGCTCTGGCAAGGCGTGGTGGTTCATGCCTGTAATTGCAGTTCTTTGGGAGGCCAAGGTGGAAGGATCACAAGGTGGGAGGCAAGTTGCAATGAGCTGTGATTGTGCCTCTGCACTCCAGCCAGGGTTGCAGAGCAAAACCCTGTTTCTTAAAAGAAAGAAAAGAAAAGAAGAGAAGGGAAGGGGAGGGAAGGGAAGAGAAGAGAAGAGAATACAAGAGAAGAGAAGAGAAGAGAAGAGAAGAGAAGAGAAGAGAAGAGAAGAGAAGAGAAGAGAAGGGAAGGGAAGGGAAGGGAAGAGAAGAGAAGAGAAGAGAAGACAGAAGAGAAGAGAGAAGAGAAGAGAAGAGAAGAGAGAGAAGAGAAGAGAGAAGAGAGGAGAGGGGAGAGGAGAGGAGAGGAGAGGAGAGGAGAGAAGAGAAGAGAAAACAATTCTGGGAAATCCTGAAGGAAAGAAACCTGTTGATGTTGCTTAAGTTGGTACTTCTCAAGTATTTGTCTTTTTAAATGTTTGCATAAAACACATTAAACTTTGTTAAATGCTAAACTATATTATTATGAGGAGGAGAGATGCTACCTAGAAGAACTTATACATCTGATTGGTTCTTGCATTCACTGCTGCTGGAACCAGAAGTGGAGGCAGATAAGTTGACCATTGCTCTGGATTTGGGGTGGTGGCAAGGGAATCATAACAACAGCACATGGCTCCATCTTCCAGCATCTACTATCCCACCTTTTCTACCAAAAATGTGACCTGCTTTCCCATGGCAGGGGAGAAGACAAATTGTTCTAGAAGACAGGAAAGGAGAGATAGAATGACTGTGTTGAAATGATTGTCCTGGGATGGAGCTGAAATTCGGGGGGTGAGAGTTTTAATATAGATGAAGGCATTGAGCCATGTGGCCCATCTTTGAGAACTGCCAGCAGATGGTTGGCAAATGACAGCCCATGTGACTCTGGCTGTCTCTGGGGTCTTCCACAGCAGCAGGGTGAGGCCAGGACTCCTCCACTGTGCCCGTGGTCTCCTCCTCCCACACAGGGATGTACTCACAGCTGAGGCCCCTTCTCTTTTTGTCCCACTTGAGAGAAGGGACAGGGCCTCGGGCATCAGGCAGAGCATCGGCCCAGGCTGATGTGGGACATGCCAAAATGACATGTCATAGGGATTTGTGGGCCTCGCTGGAGCCATTTCCTCCAGGGGGTCATTTTATTTAGTTCCAATTGGACCCTGTGATTGGTCTCAGCCCTGGGCCACCTGGTGTCCTGGCTCCATATGGCAATGACTAGGAAGATGCCATTTTTCAATTGAAATATGCTTTGCCTTACTGTGGATCAGTCTGTAATTGCCTTTGGCTGGAAAGAGTCTTTGATTTTTAAAACTAAGCTAGAAAGTAATTTTTCCACTTTTGATTTGCTGCACTGATGGGTCAGTGTCTTCTCTACTAATTCAAACTGAGAATCACAGCACGGAAAAGACAGTTAGAGTCTTAGAGGTCAGCAAAGCCCACCATTGACCTCGTATGGGAATCCCTTCCACCCACCCTTAACAGATGGTCTTTTAGCCTCTGGCCCAGCACAGCCACAGATGGGGAGCTCACTCTCTCACTCTGTAGACCTGACTGCTGTTTTCCAATTCTTGTCAAGTTTGATCCCATATGGAGCTAATAACAGGTACCCTTTAAGGAACACTCACCACCTGCCAGACACTATGCTAGGCATCTTCCATGCATATCTTATTTAATCTTCATCATAACCCTCTAGGGTAGATACAATAATACAATTATCCCCATTTTTCAGAATGAGTAAAACAAGTCATAGAGGGTTTAAGGAACTTGTTCGTGTCCCCAAGGTAGTAAGTGATGGAGTCGGTGAATTGAGGAAGGATCACTCCAGAGCCCGAGGTCATAAGCACTTTGCTCTGCTACCTAGAGTAAGAATAGCTAACATTGGTGGAGTGTTTACTAGGGGTCAGGTTCTGTACTGAGGGGGGGCTCCATATATACTGTCTTATTTCATTGTAACAAGTCATGAAGTAGTTTTTACTATGCTCATTTTAAAGATAAGGACCCCAAACGCCCAGAGGTTTTAATTTAGCCAAGGTCATCAGCAGAGCTGTTACTCTAATCTGGGTCATTTTGTCTCTAAACACATACTCAATTAATATCTCTAAGTGCTGCCAATAAAATATTCTACAGGTGAGAAAATCGAGATTCAGTTTTCTGGAAAGTTTGTCAAAGGTCTTGAGCTAGAAGGCAAGAGCCAGGAGGTCTGCCTGACTCAGACTGTGAGCACCTCCTTGCTCTCCTGTTCACCTGAAACCCTGCCCCTTCCTGCGTACCTCTCCTGCCACCAGGGCCACAGGGGAGAAGGCAGGTTCCTTGATTAGGGATGAAGCCCGTTTTCCTTTAATAAGGTTTCCATGTCACTGGTTGAGCATGGGTCTAATCACCTAAGTTTGAGAACTGCCTGATTAGAGAAAGTTTATTATCTTTTCCAAATTCTGAGATTCTAAGAGTTCCTTCATCCATCCTTGGTCGCCTTTAGGATAGGGTCATAGAAAGCAACATAAATTTGAAGGTCAGAAAGACCTGGGTTCAAATCCCTGCTCTGCCATTTCCGATATGGGTGACTTAAAGCAAATTGATTAACCTCTTAGAAGCTCAGTTTCCTTGTCTATAAAGTAGAGATAAAAATGACTGCCTGGTATGGTAGTTAATCTTCCACTTTTGGAAGTCTGGGCTTCCTGCTGAAAGTCCTTTCAAAATATATCTATGAAGTTCCAGGAACTATGGCTTGAACTGTCGATGATGTGTGCTGCCAACCAACGTTAACAGTAATCATTGCTATCATCAATGAAATGTCACTGGACTTTTCGTGTTTGTTTGCATGGTCCCATATCTATTGTTTTTCTCTTATCACAACAAATCTCACCTTATCCCACTGACACAGCCTCTCCTCCTTGTCTTTCTCTTTTGGGAAAGGTTTGGAATGGCATAGGGGTTAAAAAACTTGCAATTTGGAGTCAGATATTTTGCCACTTTTGGCTGTGTAACTTTATCCAAGATAGCTACCCTCTCTGAGCTTGGCTTCCTTTGTCTATAAAAAAGGAATGAAAATACTTACCTCCCTTCATAGGATCATTCAGGGTTAAATGAGATGCTTATAGTAGGTGTTCAAATGTTACTTCTCTTTCTGTTCCTTGTCCTCTGTCGTCTCACTTGGCTAACTCTGAGGCTGACTTCTCAGTTGCATCAAATACTATTTGTCACCTCCTCCTCTTCCTCTTATAGCTCCCCAAGTATTTCTAGAGTAGCCATGCTCTCAGTTTGAGCTGAGGATAATCCATCAATTATTACAACAAATGTGAGTGTACTCTGTAGCCTTATGAAAAGTATCGTTCAAATGTAAGCTACTTATTTTGCTCTTCCTGGCCAAAGCTTTTGAATATATACCTACTACAACAACATGATTTGCACTGTATTCATTCAAATAATATTATTGAGCATCTTAAGGGTTTGTGGTTCTTAACACTGTGCCTGGCACATAGTAAGTGCTCAATAAATCTTTGATTGCTAAAAAATTATTGAGCATATGAATGAATATTTTTTCAAAGTAGCAATGATGTTGGCGGAGTTGACTTCCATCAAAACCGAGTCACTGAAGGAGCTTGAGAACAAGATGGACTTTGGTCCTAGACCCTCTGAATCTAATCTTGAGTTCTTTTCACTATGAATCTTTCCAATACCAGCAGAATGGGATCCGTGCTGTAAGACAGATGCAGCTTTCAAGAGTGACAGTGTAGACTGAGGCCACCATAAAGGTAAAGTTCAAATCTCACACCCCCAAGGCTTACAGGTCAGTATCCCGGTTAGCAGGGTTTGACATCTAGAGATCTGAGTAGGCATCAAGGCTTGAGCTTCTGCCTCCTGGATTCTGCCTCCCTGGAGTCCATATTCTACACATGGGAAATTAAAGTCAGGCAGGGATTAGCTGGGCCATGTTTCACCCTTGAACACCCGTCTATGTTGACAGCTTGAAGTGGGGCAGATAATTCATCCTCTGGAAGAAACAGGGTGTACTGTGTAGCCTCTTCCCAGTTCCTCACCCCCTGGCTGCTTACCTGGCCACCTTATCCTGCTAGAGACAGTGAGCAGAAAGCATGGAAAGTAAGGAGGGAATTAGGGACACAGAAGAACGAGCCCCAGCTTTGGAGCCAGCTAGGGCTGGAGGTGAGCCTGCCCCTGCCAATCACTAGCTGTTAAAATCATGGGCAAATCTTCCAAACTCTCTGTCAGCCTAATTTCCTTGAGAGAGAGTAAAGCAAAGGAACGGGAATCATAGTACCTGCCTCACCAAAATGCTGCTAGGGTGTCTTGGCTCCATACATGTGGGACACCTAGCACATGGTTGGGCTGAAGTAAATGTCCCACTCTCCACCTCTCTACCCTGCTTTCAGCCCCAGAGACAGCAAAGCAAATGTGCATTGGACTTGAGCAGTTGCCTTAATCAAAGACCCTCTCCCTCCCATGAAGTTGCTCTGGCCTTGCAATTCTCATTCATTTCTTGTGTACCTGCTGCACACCACAGCCCTCCATACCAATGTGAGCATTTATTATTGGGCGCTCACAGGAGGGCCAAGCCACTACCTAAACCTAACTGGCAACTGCTATAAGCTTCATAAGGTGGGCAGATTTGTGTCTCCACACTGCCTCCAGGGGAGCTTGGTTTGGGCCAGACAGCCAACTGAATTATTCATGATGTGTGTGGTCTCTGTCTTTTTTCCTCCAAGCCTCTGTGGTTTAGAGACTGACATTTGTCTGGATGTGGCCTCCAAGGATGGCTCCCTTCCTGTGGGAAGATTGTCAGGTGGATGGTGAAAGGAAGAAGGGATGGGGCAGTGGTGTCCCTTTGAGGTGGAAAGCTTGCCTGGAAGCCTCATTCACTTAAGGGGCTGGCATGGTGCAACTGGGAGTCAGTTTCTCATCAGACAATGTAGCTTGGAGTGAGTTGACTGAATCAGGAAAGCAGTAGTGCATTTTATTTCCTGGAGGGTACTAAACACTGGTGAAATATTAAGAAAACTAAGCACCAGGGAAATCACCTAAGACGAGCTTGTCCAACCCGTGGCCCAGGGCGGCTTTAAATGCAGCCCAACACAAAATCTTAAACTTTCTGATCTGAAAACACTTTGAGAATTCTTTTGCCTTTTTTTTTTTTTTTTTTAGCTCATCAGCTATTGTTAGTGTACTTTATGTGTGGCCCAAGACAATTTTTCTTCTTCCAATGTGGCCCAGGGAAGCCAAAAGATTGGACACCCCTGACCTAAGAATCTTCAGCCTCTTAAGCTGAACTTTTTTGGTGTTTGTATTGTATTGTATAGTTGTTTGTATTATGTGCAGTTATGACTGCAGAGTCTATAATCTAATCTAAATTAAAGCAGAGCTGCTCCAAGTGGGTTGGGGTAGGGGGTTCCCTTCCTCCACTGATGAAATTTCCCTCAGGTGCTTCCAGGAAACCATAGAATTCCATGGAGCTGTTTTAAAACCAAGCAGAGTCATTCTCCAGGAAGCCACACCAAACGGTGCTCAAGCAGGCATGGGAAACAAGTATGTAGGTATTTTCTTGAAAAGACATCTCCTCCCCATGAGGGCTTGATTTGGGGTCTCCAACAAGGCCTTATGGATTTCTGAAGAGCAAATGGCAGAGGAAGCTTGAACCCCAGCTCAGAGACTCCCTCTCTCAACCCTGGCTGCTTTGTAACTGAGACCTTGCTGAGGGCGAGACTGACTGGTGGGGGTCCAGTGGTGACTGTGACCAATGGAGGCCCCATGGTGGGCCCTGTTGGGGCCCTGGGTGTGGGGCCTGGATGGCAGAGGCTGAGCTGCTGCGGGAAGGTAGGAAGCAGCCTGGCAGCTGAGTAGTGCGGCCGCCTCCACTGCCCCTTCGCAGAATCCTCAGCTCTCCAAAGCCACCTGCAGGGTGGGGCGGCTTCATGAAGAATGGAGGGCTGTGTATAGAAGGAAGGACTGGTCACCATGACAACCACCCTCTGATGTCCAAACTCCCGTGTTAATCACCCTAGGCTTTTTGGGGGTGTTTTCTATTATTTAAACTGCCTTGGGGAATGGAAGAAGAGATTTTATTTCCCAGGTTTTGAGCACACTCTCCCTCATGCACTCTCTCTTAAGTTTCCCTAAAAGTAAATGTAACCATTTTAGTGTTTTTACTTTCCACTTTTCTCTTTTTTCTCCATCTCTCTCCTCTTGAGATGTGAAGCTACCTTCCTAATACACAGCATTTTCTAACCCTTAGCTGCAAACATTTTCTCACACATAAAATAAGGAAGCTCTAGGATTCTTCCAGCAAGACAACTTCTATCTCATTTTTTTACCTCAGGGTCTGGGAGATGATCAGTTGGGGTTTAGGTCACTATTGACACCTGGATTCTGGAAGCTCAGATGTAGCCTCTTTACCGGTCTTCAGATTGGCAGCATAGAATCAGAGGGGGTGCACAGGAACTGTGTCCTGCTACCTTTGAAGATTGACATAGTGGGAGGTCCCTGCCTACCCACATCCAACAGCAGCCTCCCCTGCCCTGCACACGGCAACAACTGCTGCCCCAGACGTTGATGATCCCACTGTAACTCCGGAGGCCAACTCTCCAGGCGATGGAAAGCAGTTGTTCACTGAAGTAGCCGGGGCTGCTGTCGAGCAATCTGCAGAGCCCAGCGGAGGGCCAGGAGCACACCCAGCAGACGAGAGCTTTAAAGATGCTGGAAACACTTGGGTTCCTCTTACCCACCCCCAAATGTAATGCCAAATCAAAGCAGGATTTAACTATGAAACACAAACTGCTGACACCAAAATAGCTTTCTTCTGGTTTTTCTAATTGCAAACTCTGGATCACTTCATTGAAGCTGATTTTTTCCCCTTTCTTCCTTCTCCCACCACTGCTCTTTTCAGTCCCCCCCTTGGCTGCAGGTGCCTGAAGTACATCCTCACGCTGCACACTGTGTAATCAGGCAGAGAGGGGGCTGCTGGCTTCCAACTGCAGATTTGATCTTCTCTACCTCTTGTTTTGGTCTCTGTAGTTTTTCTTTCATCTTCTCTTTCCTTGGGACTCCTTACTAATAGAAGGGAGCATTGGGGGCTGACTGGCCTGGGGGACAAGAAGGACTCCCTCTCTTCCATTCTCCTGAGCTCTAAGACTTGTACTTTCAGGGAAGTCATAATAATGACAATGATAGTGGTAGAATAGTGGTAACAATAATAATAAAGGATATGAGAACTCACTTTCACTATAAGAAATGGGATGGATTTTTTAGATGTTTCTGGGTTCCAATTCCATGCTAATTAAAACAAAGCAATTGCAGTCTGGATAGTGAACATTTCAATGTCTGGAACTTGGCGGGCCCACAGAAATATTTGAAGGATGGGTAAAGGTGATTTACAGATGGGAAATGCCAGTCTGCAAGAGGTTAAATAACCTGCCACAAATCACCTAGCTGGTGAATAACAGGGTTGAATTCAGACTCAGGGGGCCTGACTCTGCAGTTGCCATCTTTCCTCCTTAAATATCTTCGTTCGTAGGATAGGTTTAGCAATGATGTCTGTTGCATGACAATTTCATGGCTGTCAGTAATGAGTATCTCCAAAGAGCAGTTCACAGATTAACATAAAAGAAAGAAACTTAAAGAAAGAGTATAACAATGAAAGCAAAATCCTGAAACAGCAAAGATGTGAGTAGTCAAAGGAAAATCAGACGAAGAGAGAATTCGGTTATTACCCTTCACTTTGCAAACATTTCCACAGCCCTTACAGTGTGTCAGGCCTTATTCTAAGAGACCTGTGCTTATATACCCTAGGAGGGAGAGCCTGTGCTTCCCCTATTTCACAGATGCAGTAGCTGAGGCAGAGAGATGTCAAGTCATTTGCCCGAGGTCTCACTGATGCTTAGTGGAAAGTGGGTGGTTTATGAGCCATGTGATCCAGCCCACAACCAAAGAGTGTGCCCCTGACTAATGTCCTGCCATCCACGAGTAATAGTAAATTTAAAAACATTCTCAAGGTGAGTGTTTAAACTTGTAAACTTTTCAAAGATATTAAGTAGAGGTGATGGATTCTCTTCATTCCCTCCTTTTTGTCCGAGCTGAGGTTACAGATAAGAAAGGTAAGAGTCAATCTCTTCCAGATTATCGCTTCTCAGAGGGAGAGGGGCTTGAGGATCATCTAGACCCTAAGCAGGTGAATGTCTCAGCTTTGGGGACCAAGAGTCATTCTCTTTTTGACTGTAACAGGATGTTAAGAAGGACATTTCTTATTGTCTTGGAATGTGGCTGAGGTTCCAAAGTGGAAGCTGAGTGTCCACACATTCTAAAAATAGGGGCTGGGCCATTCTCATCAGACTGGCTAAGAGGTGACCAAGAGCAGCCCTGGGACTCCTACCTCTAGCATGAAGAAAGGAAATCTGGGATGGTTAAGAAAGGTGATCCTCCTGGAGCCACTCAGGAGGCTGCCTTCACGAAGAGAGGGTGGCGTCCTATTCCCAGCTGGTGGTTTACTTGTCCCTGTGGGAACTCAGCGTGCCCCTCCCCCACCTTGTGCTTTCTCTTGGGGGATGGAAGGACAAGTATCCTCAGGAGCTTGGGGCTTCACCTGATGCAGAGAGACACTGGCTGGAAGGAGATGGGAGATGCCCTATCATGAGAGGTCTCAGTCATGATACAACATGGAGGCCCCAGTGGACATCACCCAAGAAACCAAGCTGCACCATGAGCATTAGGTCATCTGCCCCACCAAGGGCACCATAGACCGGATGACAAGAACGTTAGTCTGGTAAGAATCTGCTTTTTCCTGATAGCCACTCCCCATGCCCTGCCCTCAGCTCTGCAGGGGCCCATTAACAGGAGAGCAATAGAAGGGGAGATGGAGTAGGGAAAGCAAAATAGGGGAGCCAGCCTTCCCTGGCTTCTGCTGGCCTAGAGCCCCACGGTTTGCACCTCAGCCAGGGAGGGAGGACATATGTGGAGGTGGATGGGAAATTCAAGTTTTGATTTAGATTGCACTGGACTTTTTATTGCCTGAAAATGAGATTGTTCTAATACCTGGAGGCAGCCAGAAAAACTCTGGGACCTGCTTAAGATATTGTCTAGAAATGAAAAAGGGAAATTTGACAAAACAATATCTAAAGGAAGAGAACAAAGGTATTTCTGATGCTCATTTAATAAAATGGCCATATGAAGAAAATCAGCTGAGAAACTCCATATTTCCTTCCAGAGCTCCTCAATACCCCATCTTCTAAGGAATAAGAAATTAAAGGGAATGCAAGTTTATTAAGCACATACTGTGTACAGGACTGTGTTAGAACCCTAATACTTGAAACTTCACAAAATCTCCCCAGTAATTCCATGAGTCTGGGATTGACAATTTACATTTCATAGATGAGGCAACTGCGGCCCACAGAGGTCAAGGGACTTGCTTAAAGGCAGATTGATACAGAGTGGATTCTGCAGCAGAGGTTAGAGCTCAACTGTCTGCAAGCAGCATTGCAAGCAGCATTGTACAAGGAAAGGGACTGTGTATGTGTATTCACTGCCACCTCTTCAGACGCTCAACGAATGTTTGCTAATGGATGACCACAATGCTGTGGCTTCCCACGTGGGCCCTGCGATATTGCCCCCTCCCATCGAGGTAGGAGGCAGGACTCAACTCCTGAGATGGGGCTCAGACACTGGGACCAAATTGAGGACTAGCTAAAACAGAGACGGGGTGGGAGCAGCTTTCCATAAAACATGCCCACCTGTGTGCCATGTCAGTTTACCATTGCTATGGCAACACCTGAGTTACTGCCCCTTTCCATGTCAATGACCCAGCAAGCCAAAAGTTACCACCCCTTCCCTAGAAATTTCTGCATAAACCACCCATATAATGAGAAGTAGGTATAAAGATGACTGCAAAACCGCTCTGATGGGCTACTCCTGGCACACTGCCCATGCGGTAGCCCTGCTCTGCAGAAGCTGTCGCTGACTGTTGGAGCTGCGACACTGCCACTTCAAATGAGCTGTCTTCTTCTACCCCACCACTGGCTCGCCCTTGCATGCTGTCCTGGGGAAAGCCAAGAACCCTTGCAAGCTAAGCCCAACTTGGGGGTTTGCCTGCCATGCAGCACCATCATTTTCTTTACTGTAATTTATGCAAGAACATGTGCAGGTTGGCAGGCTCACTTGTCATTGAGATCAAGTTCCATGTCTACACAAATAAGACTGTAGTACAGAGGGGTCAGGCCCACATATTTTCTTCTTAAAGTCCCTCCAGTCGTCTCTGTGAGGAGGGGATCTGCCAACCAGGCTGAGCCTCAGAGAGGTCAAGGGACATCCCCTGGTTTCCACGGCAAGTTCTCCTTGCTGAGTGGTGGACCCAGGTGGCTGCTCCCCAGCCTGAGCCTGCTGGCAGGCCTCTCCCTGACCCGCTTCCACCCCTCCCTCCTGGCCTCACAGCCCACCAGGTGTGTGCCCCGTCAGCTCCCTCTGCGTTATGTTGCAGAACATTGGAACTGGCAAAGCTGACGGAGGTTATACACTGCGTGGTTCAGAATAGTAGCTTAAGCAGATGTCTTGTCAAAACAGAATAAGAAACTGTGAAGAAATAGTCTGTGAAACCGGCCACGTCCTGTTTCCTCTCATTTCTGCAGTAAAATAGCAGTGGGGGAAAAAATGGTTAGTTCTTTCAGAACAATGCATTTCATGCATGGAGCATACCAACTTCTGAATGGTTATCTTGGATGGGATTTATTTGCTTTCCTTTTCCTAGCCTTTCTTTCGTCTTTACTCTGCTCTCTTCCCCTCCCTCTCCTCTCTCTCTCTCTCTCTCTCTCAATCTGTCTCTCAACATCTCCTCTCCTTTCAAGAGAACATTGGCTCCCTGACTGCAACCCTGGGGTCTTGGGGCTTCTGAGGCCTGCAGGCTCCCTTCCCTTTGTCTGAGGAGGACGGGGGAGGCAGTGAATTATTGATGAGACCTGCGCTCTATGGATGCCCAGGGCTGAGCCTGGGGTGGCCTGGGTGCCTGGAGAAGGCAGCAAGACTGGTCAGTTTGGGAGACAGGGCAGAGCCTCTTGGGGCATAGGTGGCAGGGAGGGGCAGGGGAAAGAGCTCATTGCCTTTTGGCTTTCTTTACCTCTTTGCAGCGCCTGGGGCTGGGAAGAGCAAGAGTTGGAGTCACTGGGAATCTGTGGACAGATGGAGCCACCAGAGGGGAGGCGTGTGAGGCGTCTGCAGGGAATTCACAGTTTACAGTCATTGAGTGTTCAGCCTCCCCACTCTGCCGCTCTCCACTTCTCTGAATCAATTCCCAGAAACCTAGGGGCTATTCCACTGGGGCTCAAGGGTGTGGAGCCCAGGGCCTGCCCTGCTAGGCCCCGTGGTCATGGGCACAGGAGCCACCCCCTTCCCTCCTCCTCACCTTTCTCCCAACCCACCCAGACCGAGCAGAAGCTCCCCAGCCTGAATCCCATTTGGGTCAAAGAACACAAGAAAAACTCCATTTGTCACAAGGCCATGGAACAACGTTAAGTGGAACCACTCTGTGACATGAAGGATGGCAGGACCGTAAATTATTCAGCCTCACAGACATTATAGGTATTTTGGAGAGAAAGTGAAAAAAAGATTATTTCAGCGCTGTAGTGTAAAAGGGCTGAACTGCATTCATTGGTCGGCGTGCTGTGAGGATTTTCTGCCTTAAAGTAGTTCTCTCCGAGGGGCTGTTTCCTGGGCAGCAGTTCCACCCACCGAGGAATTTGCTTACTTCTTCAGCGTTAACGTTGCATTGTGAGAGAGTGTGTGTCAGTGTGTGTGTGTGGTGCAGGGGGGACTGGGTGGGGGTGCTGAGACCATCCTTAAGGCAGGGAAATGAACGTGTAAGCTGAAATTCTTTTTCTTGTCCTCTGCAATTGTGGAGTGAAAAGGAAGGCAGGTTTTGCAGCCTTGCCTTCAGTCTCAGCGTGGCTGTGTAACATGCTCTCCATGGATACATTTGTGCAGGAAAATGTCCCTTGGTGAGGAGAGACATTCCTGGTCCCTTGCAAGAGCTGGGCCCAGAAGGACTCTTGGGAGGGCAGCGCTCTTTCAATACATAGCCCCATCTCCAACCCAGATGGACCTTCAAGCCAGAGCCTTTGTCTAGAAAGCCCAAAAATTCCTGAAAATATAGAGCTGGAGATACAGGAGGTCAACAGCCCCACCCCTAATCTTGGGCTTCTCACTTGTTAATTTCATTGTCTTGAGCAGGGCTCTCTGAAGTCAGAAGAAATGTGCAGATTCTATTCCTGCGGTTCGTCCCAGCTCCTTTTGAAAGGAGGAAGAGAGATATGGGGGCCTACCTGTTTTAGTCCTTCCTCCCTCTTGGGGCTGCCCAGCTAGGCCTCAGAGCTTTCGTCGGAGCACCAATATACAGTAATGCAGAAAACACACACATACACACACCTCTCTCCCCTCCCCATCACCCCAGGATGAGCCAGGGAAGGCACTGACCAGCCGATTTTCAATGCCTAGGAAATGGGAGCTTGGGCTGCTGGTGGCCTCAGCCTGGTTTGCATCTTCACCTATGGGAAGTATTGTTTGTAACAAACTGATGTATTTAACAGAAGAGCACATGCCAATATGCCTTGGCATTGCAAATTGAATCCAGCCCTCTCTGCTGCAGAGCAGGTCTGGCCATTCCCTTTCTGGGGAGACACACCACAGCCCAGGACTCCACGGATCCAGACTGAGGAGAGGTACGGAGGCAGCACCCTCCTCTCTGTGCCAGCCGGGAAGTCATCAGATGGTGGAGGCCCAAAATGGGTGGCAAACCCCTCGTGGACTTTTAGCAGAATTGTGCTGCCCTCTGCTGGCGAATTTGGTTGGACTCAAAGGGCTTCACTCCCAGTAGAAAAAGGCTGGTTTCTGTTCCCCTGGCAATCAGAGAAAGGCACAGAGCATTTCATACTGAAAAGCTGTGAGAGTTCTCTCTCCTTTTTTGTTTTTGAAATTCTGTGCTCTAAGCCAGGAGGCAACACAGAATAAAGGTGGCCAGAGGGAACTAATGCTGGGTTAGAGCCTTCTAAGGGCCTGAAACCGTGCTATGACATCTATGTGCAGGCATTTACTTTATTCAGAAAGCAACTCTGATAATTAGAATTTAGAATTTTAATTTGACAAATAAGGAGAGTGTGGCTCAGAGAGGTAAATCAATTGTCCTAAAGCCACACAGCTAGCCAATAGCAGAGCCAGGATTGAGTTTGGGCTGTCTGATGCCAATGCCCACACTAGGCCAACCTTACAGTTTATGATTTGTCTCTGGATGTTGGAGAGCGGGAAGTGCCTAACCCTTTGGGAGAGACACCAGGCTCCATTGCCCAGCTCCTCCCCACTCATGGGGTAGGCTTTTGTTAGAAAATGGGTTGCCCTGAACCCAAAGCTGGTAGAGGCAGCCTCAAGGCATGGAAACACTGCTGGTCTGGCTTTGTGTTCTAGCTCTGCTGTTTGTGGGCTTTGTGACTTTCAGGCCACTTGTCCTCCAGGGTTCTGTTTCTCATCTATGAAATGAGGGAGTAGGTGAGGATAGTTAGATGGGTGTTTATGGTGGTGGTGTTTTTGCCAGCAAGGACATTTCTTAAAAATGGTTTTCTATCCACTTTGGGAGGCCGAGGTGGGCAGATCACCTGAGGTCGGGAGTTCGAGACCAGCCTGACCAACATGGAGAAACCCTGTCTCTACTAAAAATACAAAATTGCCAGGCATGGTGGTTACTCAGGAGGCTGAGGCAGGAGAATCACTTGAACCCGGGAGGTGGAGGTTGCAGTGAGCTAAGATTGCGCCATTGCACTCCAGCCTGGGCAACAAGAGCGAAACTTCATTAAAAAATAAAATAAATAAAATTTTTAAAATGGGGTTTCTATCTCATAAACACCATGTTTTGAAAAAAAAATCTTATCTACCAAAGTTATGTTGTAATAATTTCTTCCTTTTCAGTTTTGAGTAAACAAGATATGCGACTATCTTAGATTGAGTTCCCCGATAAACGTCTGAGACAGGGATCAATGCACAGGAAATTGGGGCATGTCCTGGTAACGACATCAATGAGGTGGGGAAGCAGAAGCTGGCAGAGGGAGAGGTGGAACCATGAACCATGCGTGACAAAGGCCTCAGCTGGTCCCTGGGCAGGTCTGGGGCTGGGATGAGCTGTAGAATGGTCCCCACTGGGGAAGGCGGGCCAGGCCTGTGTGCTCCCACATGGATCAGGCAAGGGCTATCACTTTAGGCAAGGCAGCTCTTTCATCCAGTGCAATTCCTGGGGAGGGACTGGCCATGAACCAACAGCAGCCAACACTCCCAGACCTGGGGGGCTCTGGGCAGCTCACCACAGCATCCACTCCAATCACTGTGTATTCATAAGAAGCAACAAACCGCAGTGAACTCCAACCCGTACAAGTTTTACATGGAAGGCCTTATTGAAGGTCAATGTTCAAGTTTTATTAGGTGTTTTGGAAGTAAACATTGCTCCCATTTTTACCTTCCCAGATTTTTGCCTTCCCAGGTCCTAAAGGTTTGGGAGCTCTAGGTTGAAAATATGGCTCCTTCTTTCTAGCATTCTCTGAGGGTGTGAGGTTTGTATGTCCTGGAAACCTCCAGAAGATGCCACTACCAGGGAGCAATAGTGAATTTCTCCGCAATAGTGAATTCCTCTGTTCACATGGTGCCTGGAAGAGGATGTACCTTCCTGGGGCCCACCCAGCCCCAGCCCCAGCTACAGCCCCAGCCTGAGTGCACAGCTTGGTAGCAGAGCCTGACTAGAGTTCAGCCCGTGCTTATCACCTGGCTGGACACCCTTGAGTGGGTCACAGCCTGTGCGCCTGTCCCTGCAGACCCTGCCCTCCCATTTATCTTTCTCCTCCTCAGCCTCCCTTCCCTCCTTTCAAAGGCTTTCCTCTTCTTTCATCCTCCTGATTCCATGTGCTTGCAGCTCCCTGGGGACCAGGAAGGGTGTCAGAGCCTTGAAAATGTTCACTCTGCCACTGCTGGGAATCTTGCCTAAGGAAATAATCTGAAATACAGGAGATCCTTTATGAGAGAAGATACTCATCCTAATGTAATTTGTAAAAGTGACAGATTCAAGCCATTCTAAATGGCAAACCACAGGGGAATGTGAATTACAGTGCATCAACAAAATGGACTATCATGCCACCATTAAAAATTATGTGTGTAAGAAACAATGTGAAAACATGTTTATGGTTAGCAACACAGGCTACAAAATTATGCTATACAACCTGACTGCAACAATATGAAGAAAGTAAACAGTTAAAGGGTGGCAGGAAAATCTGAACTGTTCATGGGCTTGGCTGGAAGAACCACAGCAGGGATCTCTTAACGCTTTTTGTGCCACAGACACCTTTGGCAGCTTGATGAGCCTATGGGCTTACCAGCACGTTTTTAAATGCCTGAAATATAAACTGTAGAATTTCAAAGAAAACCAATAATATTGAAATACAGATATCAAATATTAAAACAATTTTTCAGTATATGTGCTTCTTTTTAATACCTTAAGTAACAAGATCTAGCAGAAGATCGAATAATTACTATACCTAGAAAGTAGTGATGAATTCAAGTAATATTTTAAATTACATGCAATAGCTAAAACGTGGTATAAAAATGTCTAAGTTTCTGTCAGTGACAAAACTGTCTATATAGCTAAAACTACTATTATTTGATGCCATAATTCATAATAAATGACCATGCTGTATTTTGGTTAGATCATGAAATAAAAAACGTCGTTTTTCTGATCCAAGTTCATGTACTCTCTGAACCTCTTCCTAGTCTTCTAGGGAGTTTAAGCACCCCAATTTTAAAATCCCTGTATCAGAGTTCTTTACTTCTTTCTCTGTATCCTCTCTAATTCCAAAATTTTATGCAATAGACATGCATTGCTTCTATCATGTAAAATAATCAAGGAATTTTAAAATTAAATAAGCAAATGAACAAAGAAAATATAATTCAGGCTTATTAGATCACTTGATGATAAGGCACTAAGTGCTCTCAGATGCCATATCATTTAATCCGCAGGGTAAATTCCATAAGAGGCATGCTATTAATGTAGCCATTTGGCAAATGAAGACATTGATGCCAACGGAGGTTAAGAGACTTGTCCAAGCTCACACAGTCAGCAAATGATGGAGCCAGAATTTGAACCGAGGTGTATCATTCAAACCCAGACTCTTACCTGTTAGATCCACTGAACCTGGAAATCTATGGCTTATGATGAGTAAGCTGAATGTTTTGTTTGTAGAACTGATTTATTTTAGCCACTGTGAAGCAATCTCTTCACATGAATGTTTCTCCTGCTGAAGTATATCTGCCCTTGATTAAATCTTGTCTAGGCAATTCATGGACAGTCAATGGTACTGTGGGCTCTGAATGAAAAATCTGGAACTTCTGGTTGCCACAAGTCTGCTGATGGCTTAGGCAGGGACATTCTGTCTCCCAGGGGCGCTATCAGTGCTCCTGTGGTCATGTAGACACACTTCCACTCGAGCTTCGGGTGGGATGCTTCCCTATAAGCAGTGAATGCGAAAAGCCTTGGCTAAAATGGGACCCACACCGAACACAGAACAGAACTGGGGCTGCACTTCCAGTTGAGAAGCATGGGGTGGGATCAAGAGGTGACTGAAGGGATGACAGATTCTCAAGCTGCATTCCTGCAGTCAGGATGTGCCCAAACGGAAGGCTTGGACAGTCAGTGGCCACGTGGGGGCAGCATCGAGCCAGATAACAGAGGGCGCTTGGTCTGGTGGATATCATGTGAGCCCATGTGGAGCCTCCTCTTTGGAAGACTGGGTGCTCCTGTGGGACCAACGTTGGGGAAGGACAATCTCTTTAATAACTCTGAGAGGTACTGCTCTTTTTACGAAGGGGCAGTATAATGTGGTGCTTATAAACGTGGGCTCTGATAGCCTATGTGTATTTAAAACCTGCTCTGTTATTTATTAGGTGGCTTACTTAAGTTTTCTGTGCCTCAGTTTCTCCATGGGGTTGATATGAGGACTAAATGAATACACACTAGGCACTTTTTCAGTTATCTATTGCTGCAAAACAAACCAACCCGAAACAACTATGTATTTGCTCACGATTCTGCAATTAGGGCAGGGCTCAGTGGGACAGCAACTCGCTTCCTCATGTGATGTTGTCTGGGTAGTTCCAGTAGGGCTGGATGAGCCGAGAGGGCTTCCTCAAATGCATGGCACCTCAGCTAAAGGCTGGCAGGGCCTCTCTCTCCAGCAGGGCAGTCAGAATGGTTTTACATGGCGTTGTGCCAAACCCCTACTCACCTCAATAGGGAAGTGACTGAGTTCAAGAGGTTGAAAAAGAGACCCAGAGCCAACAAATAAGACACGGGGTTTGACTAGGGGCTTATATACCGGGGAGAGAATCTAGTGGCAGCGGGCTGGCTGCCTTCCTATAGCCCTTCCTATAGCCACCTTCCTATAGCCCAATGGCATCAGGCTAGGCAGAAAAGCCACAGCTGCTTGTGAACAGCATGCAATTTATAGAGCATTTTCACTTAACACCCTCCCAGAATGACCTGTACCTGGCAACCTTCACTTAACCCAAAACCTGGGGCCTCAATCCCCTGTACAGCCTGTGTTCCATAGGACAGGTCAAGGGCTCTGATGTTTTTTCATAGACAAGGAATAAATGCCTGTGTTGGCCATCCCTGGATTCCCTGTCTTGGAACACACATTCAAGTCCCACACAGGTGCCATACAGGGTCATTCTCAGGGTATGTTTATGTGATTGCTGTCAAGTGCGTTTGCCCTATACATGGCGGCCCAGGACTCCAAGAGAACCAAAGGCAGTTACCAGCCTCTTACCGCCTCACCTACAAACTGGCACAGCAGTCACTTCTACCACATTCCATAAGTCAAAGCAAGTTACAAAGCCAGCCCAGATTCAAGGAAAAGAGACACAGGCCTCTTCTCTTGATGAGATGCGTGACTTGCACATGCGAGAATGGGAGGAATTATTAGTGGCCATCTTGCAAACCGCCTACCACAGGTACCTATAGTAGTGCCTGGCACACAGAAAGTCCTCCATACATGGAAGCCGCCTTCACCGCTGAGGAGACTGAGGTGCCTCAGCTACAGAGATTGTTCCTAAGAGCACATGGTAGGTAAGGACAGAGCTGGAATTGAAGCCCAGGTCTTTCTGAATTAAAGGCCCATTCTCATATGGCACCATCGTGATAAGCTCTGTGCCCTCGGCCAAGGCATTTCACCCCCTGAGCCTTGTTTTCCTCGTGTGATGTCAGGTGGATATAGTAAAGACAACGACCAAATAGAATTATGGCACAGACTAAATAAGGAAATGCCCAAGAAAGCATCTTCTCACCTGTAAAGCATTATGGGAGCATGAATTATTTTGAGATTTTAATTTGAACTTCATTTATTCAGAATATGTCTCCTGCTGGTATAATCTGGATTCATGCTTCCCTTTCTTGGCATTAGGGTGGCTGAGGGTGGATGGCAGGAGGGGTCACATGCTTATCCCCACAGGCAATAGCCATTTTCAAGCCTTCAAGAAGCATCCATTGATGTGAATATTAATGACAAGCCATTCTCATCTGTGCAGTAAGGAAACTCCCAGGAACCTTGTTACAGGAAAGGAGCCTGGGGATGGGTACGGCTTCCTTCGGAAGCTTCTGGCACTCTCCCTTTCCCAGGACTGGTGTGGTTTTCATGGTCTCCCCCCGGTGAGTGTCTCCAGAGCCCCCCTCTCAGTAAGCTGCCTGAGCCCTTCTCCCCCTGGGGGCAGATAGATGAACAGCCCAGAGTGCTGCCTGGTGTACCTGGAATCCCGACTTCTCTAGCTGAGTCTGCCTTAGCCATTCCTCTCACGTGCCTGCTTCGCTCTAGCTGCAGGAACCAGAAGCTGTGCTTTTATTAATTTGATCCTCATCAGAATTGCATTTGGTGGTTTTCCAAGTTATGACTTTCTAATTAGCTTTATGTTGAAGCTGTTTTTCATTGCTTTGCTCAGAATCAGTGGTAAAAGAGACTCCATTTTCTTGATGTTGTGGCCTCCTTTGGTGATTTCTCCACTTAAAAAAAAGAAAAAAGGCCAGGCGCGGTGGCTCACGCCTGTAATCTCAGCACTTTCGGAGGCTGAGGTGGGCAGATCATGAGGTCAGGAGATCGAGACCACCCTGGCTAACACGGTGAAACCCCATCTCTACTAAAAATACAAAAAATTAGCTGGGCGTGGTAGCAGGCACCTGTAGTCCCAGCTACTCAGGAGGCTGAGGCAGGAGAACAGCGTGAACCCGGCAGGTGGAGCTTGCAGTGAGCCAAGATCCCACCACTGCGCTCCAGCCTGGGCGACAGAGCGAGACTCCGTCTCAAAAAAGAAAAAAAAAAAGAGTAAGGATGTGCTTCCTGAGAAATATGATAACTAATCACAAGCTTTAGGAAAACCCTGAGATTCCCACGTTATCAGCTATTGAGACATCTGCTTCCTGCCTGAGAGAAAACAAGTTCTCGTTGGGGTGCGGGGCACTAGGGGTGGCTTTGCAATCAAACTTCCTGGATTCAAGTCTTGGCTCTGCTACTTGCCAGCTGTGTGACCTTCGGCACTTTAATTGGGGTCTCTGAGCCTCAGTGTCTTCACCTTTATAAGGAGCAATGTGCCGCAGAGGTCTGCTGTGAAGCGCCATGGAGGTCATACCTGCAAAAGCCTTGACATGGAGTATGCCTTCAACAACATTGCAGCTATTATCACATTTGATAAACAACATGCTGTGAATATAAGTTTATAGAAAACTCTAAAGCACTGTACAAATATTAGCTTTATTACTATACAAATATTGGTTTATGACTATTAAGAACAATTAGCTGTATGGCCTTAGGTAAGCTACTCCAGCTTTCTGAGTGTCTGGTCTAGATAATGGGTTGCACATTCAGGTAACTTCAGGAACTACGGCTATACTGGGAATGAATAAAGTATATCAGATAGAAGAAATGCTCATGTCAGTACACATTAAGTGGGCAAGAGGAAAGTGCATCAACAGATAAATAAGATAAATAAGTTTCAGAAACTCTGGGTTAAACAAAATTGAACAGGCTTATTTCTGCAGGACTCTTCCAAGAGTTTTAAGTGCCTAGGTGCATAGTGAATTTCAAAGGGCAGGAAAGGATATATGTGCAGTGTTTTCCAAACTTTCCTGACCTCAGACTCTCTTTCCCTTAAGACCAGTGTTCTTCTGAATACAACTGACAAATTCTTGGTGGAGGACCTCAATCATCCCTTCAGATTCTGAATTTCAGCTTGGGTCTCTAAGGTCAGAAAGAGGCATTTTTGGTAGAAGATAAAAGACAGAATGTGTGTGGGGTCCTCTTCCTTTGATTGTTCACTTTCACCAAAATGATGACTAATTCTGTTCACATGATGGTCAGCTGTGGTCAGTGTGGTCAGCTGTGAGTGAAGCCGGATGTCTGGGTGTAGCGTCTTCTAACCAGCCACGGAAAGTCGGGCGGGAAACCAGGGAAGAGGGGCAGTGCTGGGCCCACCTATTATTTTGGGAAAATCAGGAAATTGGCCCTTGTGTTTGCTAGCCTCAACCTTCACATACATATATGAAGTTCAGAAATCCAAGGCTTATAGCAAAGGCCATTTGAAATTGACCTTGCTTTCATCAGCTATTTAATATAATCAGTAAATTTCTCCTGCAAATCAGTGAACACTGTGTAAGCACCTACTATTACTAGATATCAGTAAGTTAATTATCTTCATCACTCTGTTTAATTTAGATATGTGTTTGGGGAGTCCCTGAGATCTAAGTTAAATTGTCATGAATCCCAAATTCCATAGCCCGTGGCTATCTGAAGCCCTTCCTAAGATTCTGCTTTTTATACCACTTGGCATTGAATTCCTTGAATGGGACCTTTGCCCTGCACTCTGTTTTAACCCCCTTGAGGCTCAGAGAGGTTAAGTGACTTGGCCAAAGCTCCACAGCCTGCAAGTCTAGCTCAGTTAGGCTTGCCGCTGGGCCCTGGCTAAGATATCCTGCCCCACTTGCCGCAGACTACCATCCCTGGGGATGACAAAGGGGGTTCCTAGAGATGGGGGCTGAGGTCTCCAACATTTTTCCACTTCAGGCTTTTCTTCTCTCCTGCCATTGATGGGCGTGGGTGCCACCCCATCCAGAGATGCAGGCACTAAGTCTCTGGGGGTGAGGGCTTCGTGCCTCCACACTGCATTCATTTAATCTTCCAACCATTTCCTTGGCAGTGGTAATATACCCATTTTACAGATACCCTTATAGGGGTTAGCTAGTGAAAATAACAAAAACCACTACAACCATCCACAGTTACAGAACTCTGACTATGCCAAGTGTTATCTATATTGTCTCATTTAGCCTCACAACATCCATATATAGAAAGATGGCACCTGCCTGTGAGGTGGATCATGACAGAATCAAGTTATTATGCCTGACCACCAACCTTTTGGGGCAAATCTGCTCTTAGAAGGTGGAAAGTCTTGTGAACAAGCAGAGTAGACCCTGAGGCCTCAGGCTTTTGGGGCATCTCTGGGGGCTCCCGGCATCCTTTAGGGCAGGATAAGATCTTTACAATAACTACTGTCTTTGAGACATGGGTTGGGTCTTCACTTAATGTTTTTGACTCTTCATATTTTTTTTTCAGTTTCAAGTTTTGACAGCCCTGGAGCTTAGGCACTAAATCAGCAACAGAATAGGATTCTAAGATGTTTGATTGGGGATTAGACCTCTGACACATAGTTTGCCCAGAGCTGGCTGATCTAATACATCTCAGAATCCAGGAAGAAAGGGACCATGTACCACAAAGCCTAATGCCTCATTTGCGAAGAGAAAAATGAAGACCCTGTGCTGGTAGGGATTTACCCAGCACTAAAGCAATAGTTCTCAGGTCAGAGCCCAGGTTTATGTCTCCTAGTCTATAGATCCACATCAGTAGCACCTACAAGACAGGGTTGCTTCATAACCAAGTTCCATTCAGAGCCAACCATACATATTAGTGGTGTGATCAGTGGGATGTCAAGGAATCTCTGTCTATCTAATCCCATGAGTTTTCTCTGGGTCCTAAAATAATGTCACCTTCAAACCGTGGAGTGGGCCCTGCCAAGACACCTCACTTACCTAGAGAAGGTATTAAATACATTACTAGCAGAGTCCTTATTAACTTAACATCTGGACCTATCAGAAAGCAGATGCTGGGACACTGGATAGCTCAGTTTGATTGCTATGAGAGCTCTCGGGAAACCAAAGAAATACAAAGGTTTGGATTGTGGGCAGATAGAATTTTCAAAATTTAGAGAAGATCCAAAATCTTCTCATTGCTTAGATGGACAAACCAAGATCAGGGATAAGAAGTGAATTTCCCAAGTCTGCCCAGTAGTCAGGACAACACCGTCCCTACCAGCTCTCCGTTACTTCCCCAGTCTCTCTCTCCAGATGCAACTCTACCAGTAATATAGAGTTTGGTTCCAGGACTCAGGAGTCGGAGCTCCATTACAGTTAGGCTAGATCTTTGTGAATATTGAGGCGGAGAGTGAAATTTAGTCATGGTCTCCTTTTGATGCAGAGGGACCTTTATAGACCAGAGTTGATTTTTGTCTGTAACCACTGTAAAGTAAAATGAACATCTTGGTTGCTATTTGAGCCCTTAGATCAGGAAGCACCTGGTGGGTTGCAGTAAATCTTGAAGTAGCATCCATTAATCAGCTACACCAGAATTTACCAATGTGCTTGTTAAAATGCTGAGTCCTGGGCTTTACCCAAGACTCACTGAATCCTGGGTCTATGGGACATTTTAACATGTATCCCAAACAGTGCACATGCCCCCAAAAGTTGGAGAACCACTGCTACAATGGAAGATCTGGAGTTAAACTTGCCTGGGTTCAAATCTGGGCTCTGCCAGTTACCAGATGTATGAACTTCAGCATGCGTGAGCTTCAGGCTCCTCCTGTAACATGAAGAGAATAGGAATAACTACCTCACAGGGTTATTGAGAGAGTTAAGGGAGGTAAAGCAGGAAAAATGCTTAGCATGGGGCTTGGAACTTTGCAAATAAATATTAAGCAAATCAATTAATTAAAGCAAAGTAAATACATTTAATAAATTAAATATTGAAGAAATAAATATTAGCTGCTACTGTAATATTGTTCTTTAGAGACATTCCCTGTCTTCAGCTGTTCACATGGAGGCCAGCTGCAGCCTCTGCAATCAGGAGCCCTTGGGGCCGCAGGAGGCCGTCCCCACCCGAACCCTCCACCCCTACCCCTCCAGGGAAGATGAGCGGCTGTAAGAAGCCTGACCTACCCATTCTGTGGCCGGGGCCTTGGGGAGTGCAGTGACAGTGGCCACCAGAAGGGGGCAGCATAAGCACATTTCAGGGCACAGCCTGAGTGATCCTTGAGGGTGGGGCGCTCTCTGGGGGAATGGGCTGAGGCTGGGATCAGCGTTTCTTCTCGAATTTTCCCCCCAGTGTGGACAGGAATATCTGGTGATGCTCACAAGACAGAATTCTGCTTTTCCTCTAATTGCTCAAAAAATGAGACCCTGCGCTGGCTGACACTAGCTCTTCCCTGAAGCTTCAGGAAGCGGCTCATTAGCTGTTAATTTTATTTTCACCACCCAGTCGGGCCCTGGCAGGCCCTCGGCAGAGTGCTGGCTGCCGGGCCTTTCTAAGGAGACTCTTGGCAGAGCTCTGATCTGCGCGTCGTGTTCTTTTTCCATTTGGAGGAGCAACTGCGTGAGGTGCCTCACCAGACTTAGCGAGAGGGGCTGAGGGATGGGGTGGGGCGTGAGTGTCCGGACCTGCCCTCTAATCCGGAGCCAAGAGTCAGTTCCCTTCGTGCTGTCCCCTAGAAATCAGGGGGCCGGGAGGTCCACCGCTGCTTGAGTGCCTACGGTGTGCTATTCTGTACCTCCCACCAGGCTCTCCAGGAGCATGTCACAGAGGGTAAGCCTGAGGCTCAAAGAGGTCGGGTGACTTGCTCAGAACCACACGGCCAGTGAGCAGCAAAACTAATAATGACACTGGGCCAGGTGTGGTGGCTCTGCCTGTAGTCCCAGCACTTTGGGAGGCAGAAGTCAGAGGATCACCTGAGGTCAAGAGTTCGAGACCAGCCTGGTCAACATGATGAAACCCTACCTCTACTAAAAAATACAAAGATTAGCCTGGCGTGATGGCAGATGCCTGTAATCCCAGCTACTGGGGAGGCTGAGGCAGGAGAATCGCTTGAACCCGAAAGGCAGAGGTTGCAGTGAGCCAAGATCACGCCACTGTACTCAGTCTGGATGACAGAGTAAGACCCTGCCTGCCCCCTCTCCAGAAAAAGGTAATAATGGCACTGACCGCCTAGTATGTGCCCAGTATGTTGCCAGGCTCCATGGCTGTCCTTTTACATATGTTTACACCTACATCAACCAAATCTGTAAAGCCCAGTGGCTGAGTTTAAAGCCCATGCTTTTCTTCCTACTCCACACTGCCTCGAAACCCCTGGAAGTCCTCTTCTCCTGTTTCCCTAATCTTTCAAATCATTCAGATTCCCATTTGTTCCACAATTAAAGGTCCCCTCCTCCCTCTTCATCCAAGAGTCCTTTGGCGAGAGCTTCAGTAGTGGCTTGATCACATTCTGAATTTGAGATTTGCCTGTAATGAGCAGTCTTGAAAACACCAGTTTTTTGCTAGGCTCTGCTCCTAGGAGCCCAGGAGTCAGGACGTCTGAGGAAGGGCTACATTCATCACTGATCTCTCCCTTAACCACCCCTTTCATAGTTACCTGGAATAAGCTCAAATTTCATTGATTTTCCTATGGTGATAAATTGACAGCCTTCCTTTTTTTTCCCACAGAAATCAATGCCAGTAAAATGACTGCTACAGCCTACTCCCTGCTTTGAATACACCATTAAAATAAACCATGTCTGTGTGCAAACATGTATGCACCCAATGAGATGTGCTTTTCAAAGACACTGTCATGCAGTGTACACAACACTGTGCAGACATTTCAATTTTCCTCCCGGCTGTCTCGCCATCTAAAGACGAAATGTTCGATGTGGCCTGGCATCCAGTGGCAGCTGGAGGAAAAGAACTTGCAACTTCGTGTTTTTCCTCTGGAGCTCTGGGCTTGCTCTCATTTGCACTGGTGAATTGTAATGTCAGCAGCCTATGGATAGACCGCAGGACACTGGGCTGCAGCATGAAGAGCTATCCAAGGAATTGTGTGTGTGTGTGTGTGTGTGTGTGGGACAGGGTCTCGCTCTGTCACCCAAGCTGGAGTGCAGTGGCACCATCGCAGCTCACTACAGCCTCAAACTCTGGGGCTCAAGCGATCCTGTCACCTTCAAGCCTTCTGAGTAACTGGGACTACAGGTGCACACTAACACACCTGGCTAATTTTTTCTTTTTTTTGTAAGAACAGGGTTTCACCATGTTGCCCAGACTGTCTCAAACTCCTGATCTCAAGTGATCCACCCGCCTCAGCCTTCCAAAGTGCTGGGATTACAGGCATGAGCCACTATTCCCAACCCAAGGTGGTCATTTTAATGTACAGCTGTTACAGGCAAGCAAATGACCTCCAGTCTGTAAAGATCTCTCTTGAGTCAAAAGGAGACCATGGCTAAATTCCACCTTTAACTTCAATGTGATCCACAAACTTGAGGAGTTTTGCAAACACCATTTGGCTCAGTTACTGAGATTCTTTGTGTCATTTTGGCAGCCACCCCTGTGCCTGAGAAAGGGAGCTCAGGCCGCTGGTTGAAGTTGCTTGTGGATTCAGATATTCCAGAACTGCTGGTTATGTAGGAAGTTCATGCTGTAGAGAGGAAGATGAATATGAGACACAGAATCCACATTTATGAAACACCAGATATTATCCTGGTCACACTCCATCCTCACAGCCATGTTGTGAAGATACTTACGTATGCTCTGTCCGGCATCCAGGGAAACTAAGGTCTGGAGAGGCATGATAACTGGCCCATGGTTACCAAGGATCTGAAAGACACACCCACAAAGGCCTAACTCAAATCCATGTATTTTTACCATTGCCAGTGAGACAGAAATCTTCCATATATTATGTTTATTTGTTTGCATTTATTTGTTTTATGAAAAAGGTCTACACTTTCTGCAGCTGTCACTTTTGCCGGCAATAAGGATACCTTTCTGAATGATGGAGGGCTGTTTCTATAATATTTATCCCTGCAAAGTAAATATTTCTGTCTCCACCATGTTCCAGAATTTCCCTGTTGACAGCTTCATAGATTCTTCTTTTTCTTCTCTCTTGAACATCCAGCTATTGCCGGGGACAGGATGACTGGGTGCAACTGGTTCTTTTCACTTTTGACTGTGGACTTCTTGCAGCCAAAGGAAGAAAGGCTGGCCGGTGATGCACACTGGGTGAGGATTGGAGGCCAGGGCTGTGAAGGGGAAGTGTAGATTGCATCCTAAGTGGTGATCCCAGGGGAGGACCGACCCACTAGAGAGCAAAGCAGAGGCTTTCCACGCAACGTTTGGGACCAATGTATATGGTTCCCTGAAGTCATCTTGCAGATTTATTTCTGTAATGTTCTCACATTTATTCCCTTCTCTCTTTTCCCATCAGCACTGCCCAGAGAGGTTGAGTGATTTGCTCCAGGTCACACAACTAGTAAGTGGCTGAGCAGGTCATTAATTCTAGGCTTTCTGCCTCCCTGGCTTGTGAGCTTAACCATTGCACTGTAGCTCTAAGACCCTTGGTGAGCCAGGCCCCCCTTTGTCCCCAGCCTCGGCCCTCAGACCTCTCACTGTGGCCCTTTAACCTCCAGCCCTGGAGCTTAATTCAGTACCTCTGATAGACCACACTCTTCCTTGTATTTAGGTCTTTTCACAGGCTATTCTGCAGTCTGGAACTCATTTCCTCACTTTACCCTCTCTTTCAAAAAGAAAATCCTCCAGGAACCTACTCACAATCATGCTCAGCTTAAAGTTCCTCCTTCTGAGGGGTCTCCCATCACTGACCTTCTCCCCAGGCTGCACACACCCTGCCTCATGCCCAGTTAGGAGCTCTATGCACCCCCACATCCTGACACCCATCACACTAGAGTGTAACTTCATATTTCACATTCTGTCTCCCTCTGGCTGTGCACTCTCTGAGGGCAGGTGTTTGTTCATAGCTGTGCCCCTGCAACTGATGCCTGGCTCGCAGTAGGTGCTCGGTCAATGTTGAATGGATGACACGTGAATGAACAAGTCAGAGAACCAGTGCCTGTGCCCATTTGCCCTGTTGTTCCCTGGCACATTCTTCTCCATGCTTTGGCACAAGTCACAGCTCACATTCTTCCTTTGAGTATCACTCTGTGAAGCCTAGGAGGCCACCAGGGCTGTCTTTGGGGGCTCAGAGATCTCTAGGCTCAGACAAGGATGCCCAGTAAAAGTAGTTTTCATAGAAATGAGCTCCAGTACCAGGATCCTGAGAGAGGCTCTAGATATGAGAGACTTGGGTTGTGGAATCAGTGTGAAGCCTGGGAGGCTTCACACTCGAGGAAGGACCTGGAGCAGAGTTAGAGGTGAGGGTGTGTCTGGAGACCAGTTCTGGACTGTGATTGTGAGTTCTGGATGCCCGAGCTGTATGGATGGATCTTTACAGTGGCAATAGCCAACTTGACCCAGAAGTCCAGAGCATAAGAGGCTCACTCCTGGAACACTGTTTGTGTCAGACGCTGCTGAGCACTTCACAGACTTGATCTCATTGACTTCTTATGAAAACACCTCCCACGTAGGTCTAGTCCCTGGTTTTGAGACACCGGTGAAGGAAGGGGAGCAAAGATGGTGAGCACTTGCCCAAGGTCTTAGTTACATGAAGCTGAGCCAGATCTCAGAACCCAGGTCTGTGCTGCTAACGTCACCTCCCCATTCACGTAGGCCACACTCTGGGAATGCAAAGGTGAGGTCTCCTAATTCTAATCTAAGTGGATCTTATTAGGAGTTGTTGGGCCAAAGTCATTAACTTTCATTTCAGATGTACTGCCCTGGGTCTCCTATGCATCTTCTCTGTGACAGGCAGCATTGGAAGAAAGCAAGTCTCTGTCTCACCCAGCACATGCTTTTCAGGTGCTGAGCACAGCATGCTTGAGCCCAGCAGTTCAGAGAAGTCAAACGAATTCAGCCTCTGCATGGTCATGGAACTTATTATCCTGGGTGAGGGAATGATGGATGATTTTCTTCAAGTTCTGTACTTTTAAATTTATCAAAATAAAGTGTTTATAGTCAAGGAAAAAAGTTTTAAATAATAAATAAATTAGCAAACACACCTGCAAGATGTCAAGGAGCTGTATCCCTTCCTGCCCTTGTTCATGCATTTCGCTTAGTCTGGAATGTCCTTTCCTTCCTTGTCAATGCATTAATGTCTTACTTATTTTGCAGGGTCCAGCTCAAATGCAGCCTCTTCTTGATCCCATCTCAAGCTGATTCCTTGTCTATTGTCTCTCTTCCTCACTAGAATGTAAACCCCATGAAGGCAAAGGACCTTGTCTGTCTTTTCACTGTTTTATCCCCAAGATCTAAAAGGGTGTCTAGCACATAAGAAAAACCCATAAAATTTTTTTTCAGTGAATAAATGAATATACCCACATTCAATTCCTAATATCCATCTCTGTCTATCCCATCCTGCCTTCTGCCTCAAACTATGGCAGCTGTTTCTCTCTCTCTCTTCTACACTGGCCTACTTGAAAAACTTATTTCTGTGGCCCCCATAGCACAGAGCTTAGTACATAATAAACCTCAGTAAATGAAATGTTTGCTGTCAACTTCAAGGCAAGGAATCAGGATGCAAAGGGCTACATCTCACCCCCTTCTCTGGGGAATGAGCTGCATTGTCAGGAACTGATTACAATTTGATGCTCCCTGGGGAGGAAGAACTGCCTCTAACCACCCAGGATGGGGAGTTATGAGATGAAATAGCTTATGGAGGTTGTCCCAGTGCCCCAGAGTTACTGCTTTATAAGGAAGGAGAATAAAAAAGCACAACAAAATCTACTAAAGCTAAATTTTGAAAGGTAAAGATGACTTTCCCCTTGGATTCAACTAAGTGGCTGCTCTCACCTGAGCCTTACTCCCAGGCAGCAGAATCACTCCTTGTAGCTATCGGGGGAATATCTGCATCTCTTCCATCCTTCCCTTTAAACTTTGAGGCCAGCATTTTGTTTGTGGAATTACTACCTACATTGTTGGAGATGAGGGGATAATGGGCAACAGGAGGCAGATCTGGAGAGGCTGAATGATGGGCATCTTGAGCTCCAGAGCTGAAGACACAGTTTCAAACCCTGCCTCTGCTCTGCCTGGCTGTGTGTCGTTAGGCAGGTAACTTAAATGTCCTGACCCTTAGTCTCTAAGATGGGAATGGTGATGATAATGGAATTCACCCAGAGGATGTCAAGAAAATTAGATATAAAACACTTAACACAAAACTTGTAGGATAAAACCTAGAGGTAAATCTTCATGACCTTGGATTTGGCAATGGATTGTTAGATACGACCACAAAACCACCAGCTACAGAAGGAAAAAATGGATAGGTTGGACTTCATCAAAACTGAAAACTTTTCTACACTAAAGGACAGCTTCAGACTGGGAGAAAATATTTGCAAATCATATATCTAATAAGTCTAGTATTCAGAATATATAAAAAGCTCAGTGATTAAAAAAAGACCTGATTAAAATAAATAAACCAATTAAAAAGTGAGCAAAGGACTTGAATAGACATTTCTCCAAAGAAGATATACAAATAGCCCAGAAGCACATGGAAAGATGCTTAACATCGTTAGCCATTAGGGAAAAACAAGTCAAAACCACCATGAAATACCACTTCACACACACTAGGATGGCTACAATTTTTTTAAAAAATTGAAAATAACAAGTGTTTCTGAGGATATGAGGAAATTAGAACCTTCCTATAATGCTGGTGGGAATGTAAAATGGTGCAACCACTGCAGAAAACAGTTGATGGTATTTCAAAAAGTTAAACATAGAATTACCATATGACCCAGGAATTTTACTTCTAGGAGTACACCCAAAAGAATCGAAAACAAGTGTTTAAAAAATGTGGGCATGAATGCTCATAGCAGCAGTATTCATTATAGCCAAAAAGTGGAAACAACCCAAATGTCTATCAACAGATTAATGGATAAACAAAGTATGGTATATCCATACAATGGAATATTATTCAGCAATAAAAAGAAGTGAAGTACTGATAAATGCCACAACATGAATGAACTCTGAAAACATTATGCTAAGTGAAAGAAGCCAGGCATAAGGTCATATATTATACGATTTCATTTCTATGAATTATCCAGCATAGGCAAATCCATGAGAAACAAAAGTAGGTTAGTTGTTGCCAGGGGCAAAGGAGAGGGCGGGAATGGCAACTGACTCCTTAATGGACACGAGGTTCCTTTTGGGATGATGAAAATGTCTTGGAACCACTTAGAAGTGATGGCTACACAGCATTATGAAAGTACTAAGTGTCACTGAATAGTACACTTTAAAAAACGTTTCGGCTGGGCACAGTGGCTCACGCCTGTAATCCCAGCACTTTGAGAGGCCAAGATAGGTGAATCACCTGATGTCAGGAGTTCAAGACCAGCCTGGCCACATGGTGAAACCTCATCTTTACTAAAATTACAAGAATTAGCCAGGAGTGGTGGTGTGTGCCTGTAATCCCAGCTACTCAGAAGGCTGAGGCAGGACAATCACTTGAACCCAGCAGGCGGAGGTTGCAGTGAGCTGAGATCGCACCATTGCACTCCAGCCTGAGCAACAAGAGTGAGACTCTGTCTCAAAAAAGAAAAAAAAAAAGAAAAGCTTAATTTTATGTTATGTCAATTTTACTTTCATTAAAAAGAAACACGTAGCTCAGAAAAGCAGTCAGTAAACGGTGCCTTTACTACTACTTATTATGATTATATTCCCTTCCCACTGGAGATCAGCTTTTCCCAAAGGCTGAATGATAAGATATGTTAGGAGGTCCCATAACAGGAAGTGCAGAGATGGAAGGATGAAGGAGGAGCGGGGAGACTGTGGCAGGTTTGGTCTTTCCCAACACTCTAAGCACTCACTGTGTTAGGGACATCCTGTGTGGATGAGTAGACTGGGAGGTGGAACCATCTGCCCCCTACTGCCTGGGGCAGGACCACAGGACAACACTGGCAGACATAGGGGTGCAGATGAGAAGATGCTTTTTTGGCACAAGCCATGGACTTAAGTAGTATGGCCTGCTCCTCCCACTGCCTGGCAACACAGCCAGCTCACCCAGGCTGCTGTCTTCTGGGTGTCAGTTGAACAATTGAACACTCCTGACAATGTGCTCCATGGCTTAGGTCAGGGTTCAGAGTCCATGTCTCCAAACTCTAAGATCAGGGACTGGAAGAGGCCTTAAAGCCCTCCATCCCTTCTTATTTGGCAGATGGGGAAACTGAGCCTTGGGGATGTGGCATCAGCTTGCCATATTCCTTGCTCAGCCAACCTTCTCTGCAATAGAGACTGGAATTTTGGTCATCCCTTTGCTGTAGTACTCTATCTGCAACCTTTTGGCTTTAATATTTTATATCTTGACAAAAGGACTTGACCTGGGGCAAAAGATTAAACAGGAAGCTCTGGAGTGTTCATTTTGGGGAAACAGCATGGCTTTTGAGGAAGAGCAAGAAAGCTTGGACAGCCCAGGGCAACCCCATCTTGTTAATAATAATAATGACTTCCATGTTTTTAAGGTAGTTACATGGTGGTCAGCACGTAGATGCCAGAACCAGTCTGTCTGAGTTTAAACTCCAACTCTCCCACTCATAAGCTGCATGACTTTGGTTAAAAGGCTTAATCTCTCTATGCCTCATTTTCTTCATCTGTAAAATGGGCATCATAATGGTATATATAAACGCTTCCAGAATTTTGCGCAGCACATGGTAGGGACTTGATAAACGACAGTGATTATAATTCCTATTGCTGATATTAATAATTACCTGGGGAAACCTACATGAATATGCTGAAGTTTGCCAAGGACCACTTTCCAGAAACAACAAACTGCAGAACCAACAGGGTCAACAGCATGCCTTTTGAAAAACTGGCCACAAATTGCACTTTTACAAAACCTAATTTTCTCATTAACCTCTTATTTGGGAAATGCTTTGTCTTTGAAATCATGTGAGGACTCCGTCTTGGCTTGGCAGGTACTCCTCTGGCTTTCAGGCGTGAGCTTGCTGTTTCCTTTGCCTGGAATGTTCTTACCTCCCACCTCCACCCAGACATCTGTGTGGCTACCTTTATCACTTCCAGCACTTCTTTCCCCAGAAGTCACCGTCTCAGTGAGCCCATCCCTGGGCACCCTGCTCAAAATCTCAGCTACCCTGCCCCTACACTTCATACCTGTCTTCTCAGCTTTGCCTTTTTCTTCTTGGCACCTTGTCTGACATAAGCCATAGTATTTATTTTGTTGGTTACCCACTCCCAACTGGAAGGTCTTTGAGGTCAGGGATTTTGACCATTTTGTTCATGACGTTTCTCCAGCGCTCAGCACACATCTGAGCGCATAGTATGGACTCAACGACTGTGGCGTGTGTGAGTGTATAGGTGGGAAGGAGGATTTCCTGGCGGGTTCTGATTTTAGCATTCACCTGGTACAGCTGAGCTTCACTGAGCTGCTACCCTGTGCCAGCTGTGGGCAGTGCCTGACATCTGCCACTTTACTTCATCTTCACAGAAGCCTTATGAATGGGAAAGCTAGGGCTTAGAGAGATTAAGAAACTGATCTGGTTACCAGCTTATAGGTGGTAGAGCCTGAGGACTGTGCTTTCTTGTCCTGGACAGAAAGCGCTGTCTTTGCCCTCCCCTGTACGCAGCCTGTCAGGGAGGCCTCCCTGGGTGGTTTCTGAGCTGGCTGCTTTGCAGGGCTAGAAGACCTATCCCTCCTCACCTGTCTGTGTCTGTGGGCGGCTCTTGGCAAGGGCCCTGTGTCAGGCGGCCCAAGTGCTTTCAGCACTTGGGGGTGGCAAGCTAATTAACTGGCCTGCTGAGCAGTTGGTGGATGACTGGGGATTGTCTGAAGTCTGCCTAGAACCACGGCCTGGGGCAGGGCTCCTTCCAGCAACTTCCCTGGAGAGCTGGCTGCAGGGCAGGGCCAAACCAGCCATCATGATAGGGTGAAGGGCATTTTCTATCAAAAGAGGATGTTGGACGAGAGTTGGAAAGACCCAAGTTCTGATCCTGGCTTTGCCACTAGCTAGTTGTATAAAACCGAGCAAGTTCCTGAGTATTCCTAGTTCCCCCTGCTTACGAAATGTCAGCAGTGATCATGCTTACCTCCCAAACTGGTTGGGAAAATATATACAATGTGATTAGCCCAGGTGCAAGAATAAATGTTAGATATTTTTATTATCTACAGCCCCCCTCATCTGTAAAATGAGAGGTTTCATTCAGTAACCACAGGCCTGGTGCACAGTAGGTGCTCAATAAATGTTAATTCCCTCTCTTGTCCCTTATTCCTCCTTTAGCATCAGATTCCTGGCCTATGTTGTCCCTGGGGCTCCAACACTCTTGGCCCTGGCCTAGAGGTTTTCTGTGGGCTCATGGCTAATGAGCTATCTTCCCAGGGCAGTGGGGCTAAGTGCTGGGGTGGCCATTCTGGAGCCATTGTATTAGAAATCCCCTCTTTTTCCTTCTTTACTTCCTTCCTTCCATCCAATTTATTTTTATTGATCAACTATTAAGTGCCAAACATAGTGAATACAGCTGTGAGCAAGACAAGGTTCCTGCTACCGTGGATCATAGGTCCAGTTAGAATTAGGTAGAGAGAAAGGAAATGAACAACCATGCAGAAAATAAACCCTTTGAAAAGTAGAAAATAGAATGGTAGAATAGAAAGTGATGAGTGTGGGGAGAATAGCAAAGCCACCTTAGATGGGGAGTCAGGGAAGTCATCACAAAGGAAACAACATTTGAAGCAGGACTTGAAAGGTCAGAACAGGTCAACCATACTCAATTGGGCGAAAGGGTTTCCTGCTGAGGGAACAGCACAGGCGAAGGCCCTGAGGAGGGATGGAGCTCAGCTGGTGCCCCTGTACTTCCTAATGGGAATTGCCCAGTAAAGACACAGCTTTGCACTTTCAGTCCAGGCAAAGCAATCAGCCTGCATCTTCAAGGGTTGGCTGCACTTAAGATCCGGGGTGCTGCCAGGATGTTCTTTTTGCAGTTAATTTGCTGCAACTGGCAGAAGTTAATCATGTCCACATTCCTCAAGGCCCCTGCCAAAGCTGGCCCTTCTCACAGATGCTGGTTTAAATTAGAGGGGTTGTTTGTGGAAGACTAGATTTAGCAGTGATTAACCCCAAACTGGTCCTATTGCCTTGCCCTCCTGATAGGCAGGTGGAAGCATGCTGGGCAAGGCTGGCATCTAGCACAGGCGGTAGATGCTTGCTCTTGCCATTACAATGAGAAAGGAGCCCATCAGCTCTCCTGCTAAGCCTGCCTGGGCTCCTACAGCAGCCACAATGCCAGTCAGACCCACTGTTTTCCCATCCAAGGTACTCCACGCCTGGCCCTAGCCTTGTTCCTGCCTCTTCCTTGGAGTGCACACTCCTGCTCCACTCCACACCTTTGCTTACCTTGTCTCTGTACCCTCAGGAGAAGCTCTACTCGTTTTTCCAGACTGTGCTCAGATTCTACCCACCTATACAAGTTCCTCCTCGGACACCCCTGGGGAAATTCACCTTTTCTTCCCCATTCTTCTAGTTTCTCTTTGCACATAGGCGCTTTAAGGCATTGGTCATCATCTATATTGTGTTGGGGAGACTGAGTTCCAACTAAAGTGGGAGCTCCTGATGGCCAGAGATCCACGTCATTCATCTCTGCAGCTACAGGGCCTAGCGTGAGCTTTGGCATCTCATTCATCCAGTCATTCATTCAGCAAATGTGTATTGAAGGTCACTGTAGCAGGCACTTCGAGAGGTAAGGGAGTCACAGCTGTGGACAAGGTGTGTTCCCTGGTTTTAAGTTACTCCTAGCAAAGAGGCCATTGTAACACAGAGGGCTGAGCAGATTATGGTGTGGACTCTAATAAGAGATGCCCAGTCGAGCCTGGGGTGGTTCAGGATGGCTTCTTTAAGTCATACAGAATGAGGAATCTGAAGCTCAAAGGAGTGAAATGACTGGCCCAAGATCTCACATCTAGTATATGGCGGAGAATGTGCTCAAATCCAGGCCTAAGTGCCCTTTGCACACAGCCATTTGTGGAATGGTTCCTCCTCTGTCTATACTCCCCATTCCAAGCTAGCACACTCTTTCTTATCCTCAGCCACAAAATAAACAGGTGAGGGATTAGACCCACTTGGCCAGAGACTGGGCAGCCTTGCCACATTCTGATGCAAAAACCTGTTTTCAAGCTACTTCGAACTTTTGAAGGTTCTTGAAGTCATAGAGAGGCTCTCAGCCGAATCCAAGGCAAGTGAACAGATTTCCCATCTGCAGGGTATTTTGAAACAGCTTGCTTCTTACTCATGTTTTATTTGTTTGTTTTCTATTACAAAATAATGCTTACTAATTGTAGAGAATTTGGGGAGAAAGACAAATCAGCCATAATTCCACCACCCAGAAATAACCATTGTTACTATTTTGGTATATTGAGATAGTTATTTGGGGATATTACTTAGAAATTGCTATAATATATAATTGCTGTTTATTAATTTATGCAAATACATGAATATGATTTAGCTTGTTGTAAAACTTACACATTCCAGTGCCTGGAAATTTCAAAGATCTGCTGCTCCCAAAGAGAGCTCTTAAACCTAACCCTGTATGGTCCTTTTCATGTGAGTAACATAGATCTGTTTCCCTCCCTGTCTTCTCTACCAGCCTGTGTGCTTCAGAAGGGAACCCTGAGCCTTTCTCATCATTCCCTCTTTAGTACACAGTGCATAGCAGACACACAGCACTGGATGGAACGGATGCATCTGTGGCCCGGGAAGGTGTCCTGGGGTCCTTCCATTTGGCTGTCTTAGGGTGAGTGGTGCTGGTTATATATTTCTAAGGACAGCTCCCCCTTCTCTGCTGTGTTCACTAAGGAATTAAAGTATCTTACAGCAGGATTTTGTCTTTTTCATCAAGGAATCCCTGGGTGCCAGGAAGTGCCTTGCACAAAGAAAGCCCTCAATCCATGTTTGTAAAAGGCTGAATGACCTGAATAATGCCACTGTTTGGTAAATAGTGTGCATGGATTATCACCACAGCCATATGACGTGGGTCTAACCATATCTTTATTTATCACATGAGGAAACTGAGGCTCAGAGAGGTTAAGCAGCTTGTCCAATGTCGGTGTGTTGCTAACTGGCAAAAGCCGAATGTTTGGTGAGCCTCCATCAGTGTTCTGTTTGCTGCCTTCATGGTGCTGCTTTTCAGATACCTGTCCTCAGATACCCACCTGGCGAAGGAACCTGTTGGCTCGCGCCCCTTCACTTTTCTAAGGCTGGGTGAAATACCACAAGGGTGGGGCCACTGATGGGGAAGATCTGCCACAAGGGCGCAGCCATCCGTGTGAGCCACCTGGCCTCTGGGCCCTGACCTGGCTCCTCCTGGGCCCCCTAGATGCGCAGTGTAGCCACTCCTCCCTCTGTGTCCTTCACCACCTATCTTTTTCACAGCTCTGTTTCCCCTCTTGTCAGCAGATCTCTCAACAAAATGTTTTCCATCACTGCTGCCTATTTTTAGCCCCTTTATCGGAGTTATTTCCTTTGGTAAATAGCTTCCTGGCATAGGGTGAGCAGCCTAACTCGGGCGCCAGCAAGCCCTGTGTGGATGGGGGTGTGGGTTGGGTGGGCATCTGGGGTGAGAGGGAAGAATAGAGGAGCCATGGACCAGACCCCACCTTTGGGGGCTACTTTCTGTTCCAATGGTGGCAGCAGCAGCAGGAGCAAGATGCTCATTCATTCCATTTCAATTCGTTAAAACCATTCTTTGAGAAGGCAGCATGTGCACAGGCCTCGGAAGCAGACAATCAGCGACAGGCGCCCAAAATAGACTCAAAATCAGCAGCATTTTGTTTTGCTCAAGGCTTTTCATGCCTGCAAGGGGAGGAAAGAAAGGATCCAGAGCATTTTCTGCTTCCAAACACACATCTATTTTACAATAAGACAAATGACTCGTATTCCTGCTATTAAATCCAGCAGCGTCCCCTCCCCACCACCCCTTCTCTGAAGCCCTCGCCAGCATTTCCTTTTGTGGCTGTAAGAGAAGCAAATAGCAGTTCACGCATCTCCAGTGCAGAGTGCCTCTGCCTCCTCCGGCTCTGCCTGCGAGCTGGGCTTTTACAAGCTGAGATTTTCATAAATTAATGCTGTGCGTGCTGCTGTAGCTGCTGTAACGGCTTTCCAGAAGGTGTCGTGAGCCAGGCCCTGCTGGAGAGAAATGAGCCAGTGATTTGCTAGTGGAAGGCTCTTGGCCCCAGTCAGAGGTTAAGCCAGGCAGTTGCAGACATCCTGGGCTGCTCTCTTGAGTGCAGCCTGATGTCATTGAGCCTTTAGAAGGGACATCGACTTGGGAGATTCCCTGGTGACCAAGGAGGCCACTTATGCAGGGGGCGAGTCCCAGTGGGAGAGCGGGATGCCTGGACTCCCTGGCCCTGCCCTGTGGTGACATTGTGACATTATCCAGCCACCATCCCCTGGAGATCAGTTCTTCCTGGTATATACTCTGAGTACAGTAACACCTCCCATTTGTAGTACTTACAAAATGGGAATTTAACACTTATGTGTGAAATATGTTGACCATCTAGGTCAGGGGTCTGCATACTTAGGCTCATGTGCCAAATCTGGCCATAGCATTGATAATACATTATCTATGGCTGTTTTTTGCACTACAGGGCAGGGTTGAGTAGTTGCCATGTAGAGTGGATGGCCCTAAATAAAGCCTAAAATATCTACCCTCTGGCTCTCGACAGGAAAAGTTTGCCACCTTTGGTCTAAGTGGTGAGTCCCAGGAGAGCAGAAACCCCTCTGAGAGGTTTAGGGACACGTTCACACACCCAAGATTACTCAGCTAGTAAGTGGCCTGAATGTCAATGTGTATGTGTGTAAGTTTCCACATCCAGGACTATCAGGGAAGTGATCAGCGGAATGTGTACAGGTAGAGCCAGAATTTGACAAAAAAGAAATCCCTCCCAAGAATAAAACTATATGATGAGTATGTAGGTGGGTACGGTCAGTGCCTGACTTAATGTTTCTGAGCAAGGAATCTATTCAGGCGACTCTCCACCACTTCTGAGCTGTGTGGCCTTGGGAACGTTTTTAACCTCTCTGAGCCTCAGTTGTCTCAATTGTCAAATGGATATGATAAGACTTATTTTGCAGGACTATTATGAGAATTCAGCATGATAATTTAAGTAAATGCTTAACACGGTTCCTGGCAAATATTAGGGATTCTCTCCCAGGCCTGGTTCCCTTCAGTGGTTCCCACTGCTAATGACAAGGCCTTCCTTGGTCTTCATCTATCTGCCCTTCATAACACAGCTCAAGCAGCTGGACAGAGAGGGAGAAAGGGTCCTGACAGTCATGGGTGGCAACTGAGTATAGAGGTTGAAGTATTTTAGAATCACTAGACCTAAGTTCAAATCTTGACCCTACTACTCACTGAGCCAGATCACCTTAAGTACGTTGATTTACCTTTCCAAGCCTTGCTTTTCTCTTCTGGAAGATGGGAAGGAAACACACACTTTGTTGTAAGGCAATAATAAAGAGTAAATGCAATGATATGTGTTAGGCATTTAGAACAGAACCTGGAACTCAGTAAGGGTAAATAGTAAGCACCCAATAAATGTTAGTTGTTATTCCCCTCCTACATGACCTGGTCTAGGTAGATTCTAGCTTTTCTGGAATTCTCATGGGAATGATTGGCGTTGAGCATCTCTAGACCCCTCTTGGACCCTACCTTGGAGACAGGAGGCTCTGAGAAGGCTCCTGTCTATCCTGTCTCACTTAAGTGGAAAGTACTATAAAACCCAGAGGCCCAGCACATTAAACCAGCCCAGCTATGATCCTGGCATGGGGACCAAACAATGTCTTTGAAAATATGTGTTTTCCTAGATAAAACCTCTAATTGGACAATTGTATCTTTTGGCCTTATGCAGACTTTATGACTTTGAAAGCTCTTAAACGGAAAGCTCTATGAATGGGATATATTTATTTCTGTGGCACTCTGACTCGTGCTGTTGACCTGACCAGGGGGTGGGGCTTCCAGGACTTGCTAATTTCCCTTTACCAGGTGGTTGTTACTGTGCCTGCACCCTCGGAGAGCCACAGCCAGTTGTCACTGAAACCCAGACGAAGGGCTTCTGGCTGCCTAAAAGATTGTCCTGTACCCAGATTGATTTCCCAGGAAAAGAGCATGGTGCTTGGGAATTTCTCTGGGAAGCATCACATTTTTCTTTAAAAGACTGAAAGTTCATTTTATCAGGGCTTTTTAGTCCTCATAGAAAACTCTTACAGTCTAGGTTGAAAGCACCTGACTTCAAGGGTGGATTCATGGCTGATGAACACTTCCTTTGGGTACCCAATTCCAAGAACTCTTCTGAAAGTAAGCAACAGAGCTACAAAGACATTTCCAGACTAAAGTCACAATGACACTGACTGCACACAGAAAATGTGTTAATTAGGATAACACAAGCTTCCATAACAAGAAGGTACCACAATGTATAAAGGCACAAACACAATAGAAATTTAGTTCTCATTCACATTTTAGTCCAAGGCTAACATTTCTGGTCAGTGGATAGCTCTTCTCCACCCAATGATTCAGGAATCCAGGGTCATTCCATCTTAAGGTTCCACTGTACTAAGCAAGAGAGAGTATAGATTATGGAGGCCAATTAGCTCCAGTAAGGGAAATGTGCCAAAATTGAGGCCATAAAAAATTAAATGTGATATGCAAATAGAGTGCCATTAGGTCTAGTACCTGGTCAACCATGAGGGCTGTCACTATCTTCATCTGCAAATCTCCTGCCCTTAGATCAGTGTCTAGCATATAATAGGTGCTCAGTAAATGTTTGTGAAATAAATGAATGAGTGAATATCCCACCAGTTCTATTCCTTTCTTCCCTGACTTGGGTCACCTGACAGAAAGGCCAAATTCCTGGTCAACTATTTCAGGCCATTTCAAAGGTACATCTGTTGGGCCCAGAGTCCAGTGGTTAGTCAGATGTTCCTCCTCCTGCTCCCACAAAATCCTGAATTACTCATCCATTTTACAAATTGCTTTTATTAAAGAGAAATTTAACATTATATAAATTTGGGAGTATCCAAAACAATCTGGTGTATGGGTGTTTTGCCCAAGGATCTCTGATTAGAGGTTCCCTTAGAGGGCATCTAGGCCCAGAGCTGCAAAAATGACCCAGTTCATGAGCAAACCCACTTGGCAGTGGCTTCCTGGAGATGAATTCTGAAGGCAAGCATGCTGTGATTGATTAGTAATATCTGACATAGGCAGAGAAAAGGAAAATGATAAGCAAAGTCCTGTGTAACCTGCTAGACCCTATCAAGTCTAAGATCCTCATATGTATAGGGCTGTGTTTCAAAGAGAAGAAGTGGTACACAACTACCATTGGAGACATAGGTTGGAGGGCCTAGGAGGTCATTGGAGGCAGAATGAAAAAAGAAAATGGTGGAAGTTCTGCTGGAAAATTCTCTTACAAATAGAGAATTTAAGAGAGCTAACTGCTAGGAACTAGCCAACGATTGTAGCTACCTCTAAGAAAAAAGAAAGGAGTCAGAGCATGGGGTGTGATGTGGTTTGGAATCTTGCTGGGCTTGGTCAGCCTCATTTGTGCCAGGTTAGAGGGGGAAAAAGAAGCCTGCTGTCCTTGCCCATGTTTCTTTCCATATATCATAAGGTAGTTTCATGAACCCAATGGGCAATAGGTAGATGGCTGGGGCTCTCCTAGGCCTCTGGGATGCCTCCCATAGAGATCTGGGCACAGAGGGCACTGTCCAGTCCCAGAGCACCATGACTCACCATACCTGGTGCTTCCTCTGTGCCTCCTTTGTGCTGGCTGCTGGGGGTCCAGAGACATTGAATCATGGCCCTCGACCCAGGTGAGCTCACAGTCTAGAAACAGAGAAGTCCTCTATTTCTTGGATCCTAAGACGATATTGGTTACAAAACAGTTTATCAGTTTAATGACAGAATTTTAGGAAGACAAAAAAGCAAACAGAAAAACAACCGACCAACCAAAAAACAAAAAAAAAATCTCCTAGCTTAACCAGAGGCAGATTGTAGGAGCTATCCTGATTTTACCAAAGGAAAAATGAGACCACCTACACGATTTTTAATCAAAGAAATAAATTCAATCAGTGGTTACAATATAGAGTGATCTGTGCTGTGATGTGGAGAGTGCTGGGGAAGGTGTGGTTGATTCTGCCTTGGAAGGGAGGTCAGGAAGGTCAGGGCCCTGGAAAAAGGACATTTGAGGAGGAGTATGCCAGGCTGACAAAGTGGGAAAGGGATTCCCAGCAATGGGAATGGCATGGTCAAAGGAACAGGGCATATCCATATCCACAATAGCAAGAGCATGTGTAGGTGAGCCTGGATAGATAGACAGACAGACAGACAGCGTGCAAATGGCGAAGGGCCTCTACGTATCTAGAGCAGCCATTGGGAAGTGAGGCTCCGGCCAGGAGAGAGCCACAGCAGCTTTCAGAACAGTGGCCCAGAAGCCGATCAGCCATCACAGTTCCATCTCCTTCAGCTGCTCCCAGTGTGGGAGCACAGATGCTTGATAACCAAGGGATGGTCTATTTAAAGCCACCTGTAAGTTGGTTCGAGAAGGCACACTGTAGGGTAGAGAAGGAGAGAGGGAAGGGGAATGTCAGGAGGAAGAAGCATGCGAGAGGGCTCAGGAGGTGGGATTCCAGCCTAGGCTCAGCCTTGAGCTCACCATAGGGCCTGGGGCAAGTTCCTGCCTCTCTCTGTGCCTCAGTTTCCTCAGTCTCAGTCTCATGCAATGGTGAATTGTGCAGGCTCAGGAACCAGGTGTGTGGGTCCCAAGCTAGGCTTCCTCACTTGTGATCTGCAAGCATTGGTCAAATTACTTAACCACTGTGCCAACGTTTTCTCCTCTGTAAAACTGAGATAATAATAGTACCTACCTTTTAGAGTTGCTGCAAGATGAGGTAATGCATGTAAAGCATTTATAGCGGTGCCTGGCACACACTAAACACTCAAAATCAGCTATTTTTAAAATTATGATATGATGATGGTGTTGGACTAGCTTAGTGGGTTTTAAACCTTAAACCTTGGAACCTTTCTCCTAACATATTTGGAACTTCAGTGGGTGAAAAAGGTCACATTGAGCTCTTCTGGTTGGAAGGTGGAGACCCTGAGCCTTGCCACTTTAGCATCCCCCTTACCCAGGCCTGCCTCCCAGCTCCTCGCACCCCAGGCACCTCTGCAGAACCTTTAAGCTCCAGGAAACCCAGATTGAAAGCAATTATCCCAGAGGATCTCTGAGGTCCTTTTCAGTTGCTCCTTTTAATCCAATTCTTGCTTCAGACGCTTGAGTTTATATCTGGAAGAGCTTTCTTTGATAGCTCAAAATCCATTTTCCAAAAGCATCAACTGAACCAGGCCCTGGGGGACAGTGTGGTAAAGGCAAACCAAGGCAGATATGGAGAGGTGAGGAAGGTATTTAAGCAACAATCCTGACTGCAAAAACCCACAAACAACCAAATACCACCATTATGGTTTTTACTTTAAGTCAATACATTTTTATTTAAGGAATTTTACATGTGATTCATTCCACTGTCCATCAGGGTCACCTTAGTTCTTCCAAATCTTGAGTCAAGATTTATCTTCAAGATAGGCCTTTCTAGAGATTCATGCTTAATCCACAGTCGTTCTGTCCATCTTAGTTGGGCTTGTTTTATCTCCACTTGAATACAGACATATTGATGAAATACTTTAAAAACTTCCTACCCAGAATCTTTAGGGTCTAGTTCTTCAAATAATTCACTTTAGGGCCCTAGCAGTTGAATTGTGGAAAGCATATTGCTATTTTGGCTAATGAGCACAAATGTATTATTCTTTAATATTTTTCTAATGTTGAAGTTGTGTTGCATCCCATTTTCACTCGTGACCTTAGCAGAAATGTTACAGGTCTCATTGTCACCAGTGTTTCTCAATGTAGCCGCATTAACAATCTCGGGATGGCATGATCAACAGTGCCTATTCTCCTTGAGAATGGGGCATCACCTTCACAGCTGTTAGGATAAGCTATGCAGATGTGACTGCCTTCTTTCGTCATAGTTCAGGATAGTTTCTCATTCTTTTTTCTTGAGATGGTCAGGCGCTGTCGTTGCCCTGTATGCAATGTGCCATGGGTGTCTCTTCTCTACTTAGGAACTGTCTTATTTCCTCACCTCTAATCTGAGAATAGCAGATGACCAAAAAATCAATATTGGATCTATCAAAGGGAACTGAGTATGGGCACCCCTATGTGGCCTGCTTCAAGCTGGATTCAATGATGACCCAAACAGATGTAGATCCTGACCATACAGATGTTATTGTCTGGGGGAAAGATCAATTAGTGTAAGTGTGATAGGGATCAGGACTTGAAAGATAAAATTCCAATGTCCAGAACAACCACTGTGGGACCCTATAACCCACAAAAAGTAGGGGTTTGCCTTCAGGATCTACTAGGGCTGAGTCTTGGGAGGACCCTGAGAAACTTCATCTTGAGGTCCTGAAATGGAAGATCTCTTTGCTTCCTGGGACCCCAAGACCCACTGCAGAGTTCTGCCTAGCTTTTCAGCATATACAGAAGGCTGGCTGCTTGTTGTGTACACTGTTAGAATTGCACATGCACTTTAGACATTGGCCATTCAGCTTCCAAGGCAGGCTATGGAGGCCACAATGAGCGAAAGCTAAGAAACAAGCCCAATCCACAGTTAAGTCCTGACCCCTATCACACTTATTGATCTTCCCTCCCAGAATAGCATCTGCATGGCCAGCATCCACATGTTTGGATCATCATTGAATCTAGCTTGAAGTAGGCCACATAGAGGTGCCCATATTCATCCCTTTGATTGATTCAATATTGATTTGTTGCTCATTCAGTGCCCATCTTCATTGACTATCCTCTGCTTGTCGTTCATCTGCATCTTCCTCTGGTCACATGCCAGCTGCTTCAGCTACCTTGGGCTTGTCACTGTTCTCTAAGCACTCCCACTGCTTAGTGATCAGGTTCTCTTTGCCTGGAATACCCTTTCCTGCATCACTGCCTTCTCCCACACCTACCAGGCTCCTACTCAATCCTCAAAACAATTCCAAATGCCACCTCCTCTAGGAAGCCTCCCTAGATCACCTCAGAATTTTTTATTCCTCCATTTCCTGTGCTCCCATAGAACTTACACAGTATGTGACATTCCACTTGAATATGAATTATATTTTTGTCATTGCTCCCACTATGTTATAAAGCTTGATGTGGGCAAAGATTTTTATCTTACTGGTCTTCATACTTGAATGTTTGGGGGGAAGTCCATGAACCTGGCCTTTTTAATTCCTAGATCTTTCTGGGTATGCAAACTTAGACTATCTAATATGTCTGAGTTTCACTATTTCCACCTGTAAAATAGGCATTTTTTAAAAACTTGTGATAACAAGTTTATTGTGGGCATTAACTAAGATGACTTGTATGAAGTAATAATGAAAATAAAATAATAGTAATGAGAGCTGATATTGACTAAGTGCTCATTTAGCCACTGCTCTGCTCTTTACAAGTAGGTCATTTAAAACATTTTTTAAAATTTTGAAATAATGATAGATTTGCAGGAAGTTGCAAAGATGGTACGGAGAGATCCCATGTAAAGATAGAACTGAGAGATCCCTTTCACCTGGTTTTCTCCAATGTTTACAGTTACATAACTATAGTACAGTTTCAGAACCAGGCAACTGACTGTGTGAGTATTGTTCTGTGTCCTTTTCTCACTTGTGTAAATTTGTGAGAATCTTACACAATCACCACCACAATCAAGATACAGAACTCTCCCATCTCCACAAAGATCTCCCTTGTTCAGCCCCTTCAGAGTCATACCACCCCTCTCCCTTCCGCCACCCCCAGCCCCTGACAACCAACTAGTAATATGTTTTCTATCTGCAAAATGTTGTCATTTCAACAATGTTATCTAAGTGGAATGGCAAAGTATGTGACCTTTTAAGATTGGCTTTGAGATCCATTCAGGTTGTCTGTCTATAGTTCATTCCTTTGTTCCTGGTGAGTTCTGTTCCGTGGATATGCCACCAATATACCACTGATATACACTGATATACCGCTGATACATGACTGACAGACCATGGTTTAACCAGGAAAAGTATCTAGGTTGTTTCCAGTTTTTGGCTTTGACATATAAAGCAGCTATAAATATTTGTGTATAGATTTTTATTTGAATATAAGTCTTCATCTCACCAGGATAAATGCTTGGGGGTGCCATTGTTGAGTTACATGGTTAGTATATGTTTAGTGTTTTAAGAAGGAAGTCAAACTGTTTCCGAGAGTGGCTGTACCATTTTACATTCCCACCAGCAAAGTATGAGTGATTCAGTGTCTCTACATCTTTGCTGGAATTTGGTGTTGCCACTATTTTAATTTTATCTGTTCTAAAAGGTATGCAGTGACATCTTATCATGGTCTGACTTTCCATCTCCCTAATAGCTAGTGATGTTGAACATCTTTTCACTGCTTATTGGCCATCTGTATATTCTTTTCAGTAAAATGTCTCTACATGTCATTTACCCATCTTCTGGCTGGATTGTTTGTTTTTTAATGTGGACTTTTGAGTATTCTTTATATATGCTAGATATGGGTCCTTTGCCAGCTATGGGATTTGCACAATTAGTTCAATTAATCCTCATAACAACTCATGAAGAAGATACTAGGATTATCCCAATTTAATAGATGAGGAAGTTGGGGCACTGAGAGGTTAGCACTGTGTGTGGCACACAGCAGGTTTCCAGGGACACATCACAGTGAGTTTCATGCAGATGGAGCTCAGACCAAAGGTATAGTACCTCGAGGTACCTTGGTGGAATGGTGAGGCTGTTGGAGATAAGGAAGAGGAGCTGAAAGTGAAGGCCAGCAATGAGTAGAGGGACTTCATACCAGGCCATCAGCCTATTTAACAGGTTGAGGAGTTGAGGCACAAGCACTAGAACAGATTGCTATCTGTCTGTTTCATTTAAGTTTCTGTAAGTTTCACTAAGTCTGTGAAAATTGTGTCTCTTTTCAACCGCATTCTACCTTTCTCCTGTGCTGCAAGGTTTGATGGTAGCTGGCTGGTTTCTACTTCAGCGTCTTTTTTTTTTTTTTTTTTTTTAAGAAGGGATTTCTCCCGTGCCTTCTCTTTCCAGGGCACATGGAAGCAGCAGGCTGCTGCTGCTGTCATGGAAAGCACAGGAACAGGAGTCAGGATACCAGGTGTTGGTCCCAGCATGGTAATGAATAGTGTGGGAATTGAGTGCAAATCATTTCTCTGGGCTTTCTATCTCCATATCTGTAAAATAGGAGTGACAACAGCAGCTAGCTGGCAGAGTGATTGTATAGATTAAATAGAGAGGAGAGGAGGAGAACAGGGGTGTTGGTAACACTCATGGGTTCAGAGTGGAACTCTTTCTTGTCTAACCATGTAAACCTGAGCAGTGTGCTTAACTTTTCTAAGCCTGTTTTCTTATCTGAAAAACAGGGACAATCACAGTTTCTACTTTATGAGCTTGGTGTGAGGATTAAATGAGATATTGCACATAAAGCACTTGCATAGATCCTCTCTCAAGATGAACATGATTAATAATAACTAACATCTATCAAGCACTTACTTTGTGTCAGAATCTGCTTAAGTTCATCAAAATTAGGGTTAGACACGAAGACAAGGGCTTAGGTGCAAGTTTATATGGGAGGGAATCCCAGGAAGCAATGTGAGAGAGCAGGGAAGTGAGCTGGGGAGGAGTCATTTTGGTGGGCAGTGGGGGCTCAGTCCCACTGGGCACCCTCTTAGAGACTGAGAAACGCACCTCAGAATCTCCACTGTGGTGTTTATCCACCATCTTCCAGTCCTCATTCGTGGAGGGTCACTCCTGGGGCATTCATTCCACCACACCTTTGACCTGCCCTGTGCTTGGGCTAAGCCTATAACCGTGATGAGGAAGCACCCTCAGGAGAAAGACTCAGGAAGGCATTGGCACATACAAGGAACTGAACTATCTGTATGGGGCTTTGGCGTTGGCTGAGGGGAAATTGATGAATGCTACTGGTGTCTGCTACACCACTTTAAGCACTTTATAATATTAACTCATTTACTTCATGTAACAACACTATGAAATGTTCTGTTATTATCCCCATTTTATAGATGAGGAAACTGAGACACAGAGGGATTTTACAACTTGACCAAGGTTCTCCAGTCAGTCTGATTTCAGAGCCTGCATTCTTTTTTTATTTTTTATTTTTTTTTTTGAGATAGGATCTCACTCTGTTGCCCAGGCTGGAGTGCAATGGCATGATCATGACTCACTGTAGACTCAACCACCCGAGTTTAAGTGATTCTCCCATTGCAGAGCCTCCTGAGTAGCTGGGACCACAGACACACACCACCATGACGGCTAATTAAAAAAAAAAATTTTTTTTTTAGTGATGGGGTCTCACTATGTTGCCCAGGCTGGTCTCAAACACCTGGACTCAAGCAATCCCCCTGCCTTGGTCTCCCAAAGTGCTGGGATTACAGGCATGAGCCACCATGACTGGCTGGAGCCTGCATTCTTTCGAGAAGTTTTGACCATAATTCTCAGTAAAAAATATATTTTACATCACAATTCAGCTCCCAAACACACATACACTAAATAAAGATTCCTAAAACAATACTCATCTGTACCACGTGCAATACACTCTGAAATTTTCTGTTTTTTTTTTTTTTTTTTTTTTTTAAATCACGTTATTTTAAAAATGGTGTTAGTCACCCACTAAATTGTTTTCATAACCCAGTAATGGGCTGCAACCCACGGTTTTGGAAAAGACAGTGCTCTAAAATTCTATTTTATAGGACAATGTTGATGTCATAAGGCTGGCATGGGGAATGATATGGGGTAGGTGCCCAGGGAAGGTTGGTTTCCTTGTGTGCCCTTTTTGGCAAACCAGAGCCTATGAGCTGCTACCTTCTAGGCCTGCATACAGAGGCCTGGCTGGACCTAGCACGTTTCTTAAATCCTAGACTTACCCCAGTGGAATCTGCTCAGCCTCCTCCCTGGGGATGGGCACCATCTTGGGCTGTGACCTTCAATTCACTGGCTCCCCAGAAGCCAGCTCCTCCTTGGGAGGTGAGGTTATACCCTGTCCCCACAACATTGTCATTTCCTTCCCCTGAGTCTCTCTGTGTGAGGATTGTTCCCCTAATCAGGATGGAGACGCAGTTCATTACAAGCTGGTGAGGCAACGGCTCTGTGCTCCAGGCCCGAGACAGGCTGTCTGGGAGCTTGGCCAGCCTCCCATTGCCCCGGACACCAGGGCAGTGGCCTCAGAGCAGAACCAGCTCTCTGGGTTTGTCTGCCCCCTTCCCAAGGGACACAGGCAGACACACTGTTTGCTGAGACTTCCACAGCTTTCATTATTATAAAACCTCTGTCATCCTCAGACAATGAGTTTCAGCAAATGATAGCACTACTTCCAAGAGCGTCTGTAGAGCACCTAGAATAACAACTGGCCTTTATTGAGTTTTTACCATGCACCAAGCCCTGGGCTAAACGCTTCACCTGCAGGCTGTTCGTCTTTACAGCAAACCCAGTAGGTAGGTATAACTATCCCCACTCTACAGATGCAGGAACAGAGGCACAGAATGTTTTGGTAGCTAAACAAGCTCATCAGGAGGTTAGAAGGTGGCCACACCTAGCTGGCCCCACTGACTCCTCTCTGCTGTGTTGCATACGAGAATGTGACTCCAAGTTTTTCCTTCCTTCTGGATCCACCTCTGGCTTCACTCTGCTCAGCTGTCAGGTGAGTTTCCTTAAGTGACTTTGTCTCTCTGAGCCAAGTTTCCTCATCTGTAAAACAGTGCCTAGTGGTACTTCCTTCCTCAGGCTGTTAGGAAGAGTAAATGAAATAATGTATATAAATGCATCTCCCGGAGCTCCTAACACGTAAGAAGTGCTCAATAAATCTATGTATGAAAGAGTCGATTCAGCTGTTTTCCTACTGACTTGACAGTATCCCGCAGCCATTTCCCAGAGGCATGATGTCATCATCCAGAGGATAATAGCAGCCAATCTAGAAACCTCCATGTGTTCCTGGGCTTCTCATACTTGTGCCTTGTGTTGCCCCACTGCCCCATCTCACTGACTTCCCTGGGGCAGAAATCTCCAATATGACTAATATCTCTTGGAGGGCTATGAAGAAGCCATTTATTTCCTCCAACAAGAGACCCCTCCACCCAGGACGAGGAGAATAGCCATGTGGTGGCTGCAGAGCCTCGTGCAGAAATTCTCGTTAGCTGCAGTTTAATTACTGCCTGCTGTATAGGTTTTTAATAACAGTAAGTCCCAATTAGTTTCTTGTTACTTCAGAAATAATTACTGATGGTGGACCTTTGTCTCTGTTTTAATTCCAGCTTCATTCCCAAGCTGCGGAAGTCTAAACAAGTGGGCAATTTTAGCTGGAGGAGGTGGGGAGGATTGGGGATGCATGAGGAATGTCTGCACAGAACTGCAAGTTTCACTGGGGTGCGTGTGTTTGCCTGAGATGAGTGGAGGAATGGCCGTGGCCATTTCTCACCTCTGTAAAGAAAATCGTGGGCCCCCGTCTTGAGCTAAGGACAGGGATGGGGCCCTGCTCTCAAGGGCAGGTGGGTCTGGGACGTAGCATTCTCTGCACAGAGAGACCACAGGGGAGCTGGCCTCCAGTTATGAACCATGCCAATGGCATGCCCTTCCGCTGCCCTGGGGGCCAGGCCCCAGCCACTGACCAGCTCAGAGGCAGATGCCACCACCCCCGACAGTGACAGGCACAGCCAAATGGAAGAGCAGCTTTCAGGAGCGGGGAGAGGGGAAGGGGTGTGCCGTCTCTTCCGCAAGGGCAGTGCCCCAGCCTCAGCCGCACTTCCGATCTGCAGTCCAGTAGACCTTTCTAGCATGCCAAAGAGAACCTGGGGGTGTCAGGGGGTCCTCAGAGCTCGCACTGCACCTGTGGCACCCACAGCGAACAGCCGTCCATGAGCCGAGGAAACTGTACACAGGTAAGATGGTCACTGAGCTTTGTTTGAAGTGAGATAGTCTCCTAGCTTCAGGGAATTCTCTTTCAGTCTGACCTGCTTTTATGCTGCTTTGTGTTTTTAACTTTTATCCTATTGTACCTGGGAAGCTATTGTAATGCTGATGAGTTATTGTCTGCTGAAGTTATGTAGTGATCAGAGCTAACGTGTGTTGGGCATGCCAGACCCTCTTCTAGGTGAGGTATATGTATTTATTCATTTAATCCTCACAGAAAATGCTCTGAGGTTAGTATAATTATTATTATCAGCCCTCTTTTGCAGATGAGGAAACGGAAGCACACAGAAAGATTAAGGAATTTGCCCGAGGTCACCCAGTCCATATGTGGCAGAGCTAGGGAGATTCCTTCCCAAGGAGTTTGACTCCACTGCCAAGCTTGACCAGCCTCTTATGGGAAGGACTTGACCCATTAGAGAATGGGATGCCTCACAATGCATATATGCCCTGTGATTTTTTTTAGTTGGCTCTGCATAATACATTCTTTTATGGCGTGTGTGTGTGTGTGTGTGTGTGTGTGTGTGTGTGTTTGGTGATTCTTGTGTTGATTTTTGGTTCCAACTGTGTTCTCTGAAAGCTTCTCTTCATTTGAAATGTCTGGGTCCGGCCAAATGCTCTGTTCTTAGTGTTTGTGCAGTTTCCATGATGGATGAAATGGCAGGGGCACTTCTGAGCCCAGCCTAGGACTGTGGCCCAGGCCACCCACATTTAGAGGTGACAAAGCCCTCTGTGCCACCATAGTGGCCAGCCTTGGTCCTTTTCAATGTGTCCTGTCCCTCTTTCCTCATGACCAACTTGTCAAGGGAAGATGTCGCACTGCTGAGCCAGTAGTTTGCTTTTTTTCTCACCATGTTCTTTGGTTTCTTTCCGCCCTGAGAATCCTTTCCAGTGGAATTGCAAATGGCTTGGCTGGAAAAACCTGCTGAAAATCCATCCTTTCTCATGTTTTCCTTCTTACCTCCTGTTCGTTTCATCCATTTGGCCAAACTGCAAGGTTGTCTCATTGTTAATAATCTGGGCTACTCTGTGTTTGGAGGTTCATTTGGAAAATTGTGTCCAGCAGGCAGAAATGCTCCACTTCATCTCAGACACAAAGGCATTCTTTGAAGGTACAAAGGGTTCGGTATTAAATAAGAAAGCAAACAAGCCTGGCCTTTGAGGAGAGAAGTGTGGAAGGGGTAGGGAGAAAAAGAAAACTGCCTTATCAAACTGTACCTTGGTTTATTTAGACAAGGGGAGCTTATTTGTGTTTATTTTATGCTCACATCCTAGGGTTTCAAGGAATGCTCCTGTAATCTACTCCAGAGGCATCAGCGTTCTTGCCAGAATCCCTTGATGGCCAATCTTTTTGAAGTGTCAGGTGAAATGCGGGTGAAGGGACTATTCTGTTTGAGAAACAGCACGAGGGAGGCTGATCCATTTTTCTAGTACTGGGAACGTTTCCCTTCACTATGAGGGCTGATGCTCTTCTGGCAGTATCTGCCCAGAAAAATCTGAAGCCTCAATGGGTATATCCCTTCCTTTTCTCTCTCTCCAAACTAAATTGCATCCCTGTCTTAGTTTGGATCCTCCAACATAGACTGTGAGGTAAGGATTTCAGTGCAAGTAGTTTATTTGGGAAGCGATTCCAGGAAGCACTGTGAGGGAGTGGGGAGTGAGACAGCGAGGAGAAAGTCAGTAAAAGGTGTGCTAATGGGTGGCTTACTGTAATGGGCAGCTGGGCTCAGTCCCACAGGGGGCCTCCAAAGGACTATGTTGGACCTACCTCAGAATTGTCCCATGGAGGAACAAAGAAGCTGGGGTGTTTATACACCAACTCATCTGCCTCATTCGGTGTGGTTTTCTCCTGGGATGTGAGAACCCCAGCACTTCTGGCCTGCCCTGTTTGATGCACAAGAATCTCTCAGAGACAGGATGTCCCTAGGCAGAGGGACATGCCCACTGTCTGTGGATGACCTCCAAGCTAAACCAAGGGAATATGACAGGATGTCAACAGCATCTGCTAAAGCAACCAACTGCTCTAACATTGTGTGCATTGAACAAAATTATAACAGTTGCCAATATTTACCTATAACCTCTAGCCAGTTACATGTGTATTAATCTTATTGATCCCCCAAAACTTTTGAATAGGGGCTGCTGTCATCATCTACAGTACAGCATTGTGGCTAAGAACATGGACTCTGGAGCAAGAATAACTGGATTCATATCTCACCTCTTCTGCTGAGTAGTTGTGTGACTTGGGCAGGTTTCTTAGCTTTCTTGAGCCTCAACTTCCATACCTGCAAAATGGAGATAACAATAGTAGCTACTTTGTAGGATTGTTTTTGAAGATCAAATCAGTTAATACACATAAAAGCAATTATAACAGTAGGCATATACTAGGTATTCAATAAACACTAGCTGGTGTTGTCCTACAGATGAAGGAATTGAAGCTCAAGGAGGTTCTTAGCTGAAGGTTTTGTAGCCACCAAATGGTAGAGGTAAGATCTTAACTCAGGCTTTCTGTGGCAGCATCACTTTTTCTACTATACCAAGTGATTTTGTAATCATCAATACATGAGAAAGCACTTTCTAAACTGTAAAGTGCTCCACAGAAGCTTTGCTTGTATTACTAGTTCTGCTCCTTGCAACAGCAGATACAGTCTTGTTCTCTCAAGAGCTTCAGCCTGGTCTTTGAATTCTGCTGTCATCTCTGTACACCTGGCACTGGGCACAGTGTCTGGCTGGGTGTCAGCTAGGTGGATGAGTTATCCAAAGCCCCAGGACTGGCCCAGTGATCCCTTCCTTCAGAGCTCCTGCCTGCAAACTTCTGCACAAAGTCAGGCCCTATCTCTGTCACATGCCCCAATTGCTGCTGCTTCCTCCTCCCTACCGTCCCTACACCCTACTTGGAACATCCTCCCTGCTCCACCATGCCTTGTGCCTGGTCCAGTGATCATCTCCCACACCACCACTTCTACAATTTCCCCTTTCCTTGCCTCCACACTAGCCCTCCGGCCTCCCCTCCTGGACTCAGAGCAGCCCTCTACTTTGTCCTTTTTGGATGGTGCTCTTGGGTATAAGTGTCAGTCTGGGCTTCCTACCCTGACCATAAGTTTCTTGTGGGCAAAACTGAGTGGCATTTTTTCCTTTATTTATCCACTGTGGTCCCAGACATGGTACCCCATCTGGTAATGGGGAAATGGGAACAGTCAGAACAAGATTGATCCATGGTTGAAGAGCTCAGTTTGGGGGAAAACTGGCATGCAAACATTGCTATCAGTGACAGTGAATCTTGGTGGGGACACAGAGCTGAGGTGCCCAGAGACTAGGATTCTCTCTCTCCATGCATTGGGGTCAAAGATGAAGTGACACTAAAGCTCGGTTTTTAGATTAGGGATGATTTGGATGCAAGGAAGAGAAACTGGCTCAAGCCAGGCCATGGAAAGGTGGGAGTGGGAACCTTTTAGAAACAAAGAACAGGAACTTCTCCTCCAGGAACTAGAGAATCATTAGAGCTTCCAATGTCTGTCCTGCTCCTCTCTGCACGGCTTCCTTTCTGCACATAATCCTACGCTCCCCAGCTGTGAACCTAGATGACCTGCCCCATCAGTGCCCCATGGTCCTGTTGTCCCAGGTTCCAATCCCTGTGATTGGCCCAGCTTGGGCTAAGCATTCATCCCCAGTCCAATCAGCTTTGGCCAGGAAATCAGGGACGTCAAGTATGAAAAGGACGCACGATCCCCTAGTGGGGGTGGAAGGAAAGGAGTGCATCTCTACAAGTTCTTTTTTTTTAATTATTATTTTTTGAGATGGAGTCTCACTCTGTTCCCTAGGCTGGAATGCAGTGGCGTGAACTCAGCTCACTACAACCTCCGCCTCCTGGGTTCAAGCGATTTTCCTGCCTCAGCCTCCCGAGTAGCTGGGACTACAGGTGCGTGCCACCATGCCCAGCTAATTTTTGTATTTTTGGTAGAGATGGGGTTTCACTATGTTGGCCAGGCCGGTCTCGAGCTCCTGACCTTGTGATCTGCCTGCTTCAGCCTCCCAAAGTGCTAGGATGACAGGCATGAGCCACCACGCCCCGCTGCTTCTCTGCAAGTCTTGAAGGGAAAGTATATTAGTTTCCTGGGGCTAATAACAGGTTACCACAAACATGGTGACTTAAGACAACAGAAATTTATTCTCTCACAGTTCTGGAGGCCAGAAATCTAAAAATCAAGGCTTGTGCAGAGCCATGCTTTCTTGGCAGACTCTAGAGGAAAGTCCTTCCTTGCCTCTTCCAGCTCTGGTGGCTCCAGGTGTCTCGTGGCTGTGGCATCATCATTCCAATCTCTGCGTGTCTTCGCCTGGCCCCCTCCTCTCTGTCTTCTCCCCTTCTCTTCTCTTCTGAGGATATTTGTTATTGGATTTGGGGGCCACCCTAATCCAGGATAATCTCATCTCATGATCATTAACTTTACACCTGCAAAGATCCTTTTTCCAAATGTGGTCGTTTTTATGGATTCCAGGTGGACATATCATTTAGGGGGCCACCATTCAACTCACTACAGTGAGAGTCTGACATATAGAGAAAGGGAGAAAGGGCATTCCAAGTTGAGGGACCAGCATGAGCAAAGGATAATTACTCAGGGAGCAATGACATATTTCTGCTCCAGGGGCAGAGGGTTAACTGATGGCAACAGAGAGGGCTGAGGTTACGTACGACCAGACCACAAAAGGACTTCCATGTCACATAGTAGCTTTCCCTTGTGGGCAGCAGGGGGGTCCACTGGCAGTTCTTGAGTGACAGAGGAGCATTATAAAATTTAAAATTTGTATTGTAAGCAGATTCTTCTGCCTGCAGCATGGAGCTGCATTAGAGGGGGACAGAAATAGAGGGAGGGAGATATTCATAGTTGTAAACACCTACTGTGTTCCAGGCATGTTTCTAGAGACTAGAAATACAGCAAAAGAGGGCCAGGCACAGTGGCTCATGTCTGTAATCCCAGCACTTTGGGAGGCCAAGGCAGGTGGATCACAAGGTCAGGATATCCAGACAATCCTGGCTAACACAGTGAAACCCCATATCTACTAAACATACAAAAAATTACCCTGGCATGGTGGCATGCACCTGTATCCCAGTTACTTGGGAAGTGGAGGCAGGAGAATCACTTGAACCTGGGAGGCAGAGGTTGCAGTGAGCCAAGATCATGCCACTGCACTCCAGCCTGGGTGACAGAGCAAGACTCAATCTCAAAAAAAAAAAAAAAAAAAAGAAAGAAAGAAAGAAAGAAAGAAAGAAAGAAAGAAAGGAAGGAAGGAAGGAAGGAAGGAAGGAAGGAAGAAAGAAAGAAAGAAAGAAAGAAAGAAAGAAAGAAAGAAAGAAAGAAAGAAAGAAAGAAAGAAATGGTGCAAAAGAGAAAAGGGACTAGGCTGCTGCTATATTACAGCAGCATATCTAAAGCAGGGAGAGAGGAAAAAAAGCAGAGGAACAAAGGTGTATGACGTTAACTGGTAATAAGGGCTCAAAAGGAAGATCAAGCAAAGAAAAGGGTATAGTAAGTGATGGAAGGTTTTATATAGGAGGTTCAAGGACGGCCTTTCTGATGAGGTGACATTTGAGTAGAGCCTGAAGAAAGGGAGGGAGCTATAAGGTTTCTGAGGGAAGAGTATTCTGAGCAGAGGGAATGGCATGTGCAAAGGCCCTGAGGCAGGAGCATGATGGGCATGTTCAAGGAAAAGCAAGGAAGAGTGTGTGTCTTGGGGAGAGGGAGCAGGGGGAAGAGAAGTAGGCAATAGCATCAGAGAGGCAGTGAGGCTGTATCACATAGGACTTTCTAGGGCCAAGAAGAACTTTGGATTTTACTGTGAGTGAGATAGGGGGCTTTGGAGGGTTTTAAGCAGAGGAGAAACATTGTGTGACTTAACTGTTTTTAAACAATTACTCTAGAGGCTGTGAGAAGAAGACATTGTAGGCCTGGAGGTGAGGGTAGGAGGAGGCTACTGCAACAGTCAGGATGAAAGATGACAGTGGCTTGGACTGGGGGGTCAGTGGTAGTGTGTTTAAACATGGCCAGATGCTAAATATATGCTCAAACTAGAGTTGATAGGATTTGTTAATGGATGGCATATAGAGTGAAAAAGAGGAGTCAAAAATGACTCCAAGGATTGGAACCCAAGCAACAGGAAGGATGGAGTTGTCATATATGGGGATGGGGAACTGCAAAAGGAGCAGTTAGGATTGAAAGTTTGGGGACTTATTAGGTATTGGTGGCTTGGGATGCATTAAATCATTGAATCTTGCTTTGTGCCAGGCAATGGTCTAACTACCTCATGGCTATTAACTCCTTTGACACTTGTAGCAGCCTCATGAGATGGGCACATGGGCACTTGTATCCCCCTATTTTACAGGTGAAGAAACTAAGGCACTGAAGTTGTTTGATATGGTTTGGCTGTGTCCCCACCCAAATCTCATCTTGAATTGTAGCTCCCACAATTCCCATATGTTGTGAGAGGAGCCTGGTGGGAGGATTGAATTATGGGGGTGGGTCTTTCCTGCACTGTTCTCATGATAGTGAATGAATCTCATGAGATCTGATGGCTTTAAAAATGGGCGTTTCCCTGCACAAGCTCTCCCTTTGCTTGCTGCCATCCATGTAAGACATGACTTGGTTCTCCTTGCCTTCCGCCATGATTGTAAGGCCTCCTCAGTCATGTGGAACTGTAAGTCCATTAAACCTCTTTTTCTTCCCAGTCTTGGGTATATCTTTATCTGCAGCGTGAAAATGGACTAATACATTGGTTAACTTACCCAAGGCCCCCAGTTGGTGAGTTGCAGAGCTGGGATTCAGCCCAGATAGCCTGTGTCCAGGGCTCATATTCTAGCCATTACACTGGACTGCTGCCTGTTTTTTGAAAGGTCCAGGGGAGAAGTTGGGGCAAGGGATATTTACTTAGGAAAGAAAAAATACCCACAGCTGATTCTGATGTGTCTCCATCCACCTGCCCCTTCAACCCCCAAACTCATCTAGAGCTTTTGGTTTTGGGGGAGAAGCACTTGATTGTCTGGCCCAGCACCACCTAAGATCCTCTCTCAAGGAGAGTAAAGGAAGACAGACTCCTCTGCACTGATCCTAAGTGTATTTACCATTTCCTCTTGTCTTTTTGTGAAATGCAAGCTTTGCTTCTATCTATTTTAAAAACATATACTGCAGGAAAATAATGGCTCAGTGGAAACGTTTAAGTTTCTGGGCCCCATACCATTTCTAAATATTATTTTTTTAAAAACAGAAAGTCATGAAAAGCTACATAGGCTCTACTTAGCTGAGGCCTGTGCAAGGGAGCATGTGAGGATGGAAGGGTTAGTGGGGAGGAGGGTAGACACAGGACTCCACAAACCCTTCCTGGCATAGGCAGCAGCACTGCTTCCTTGACCTCCTTTGTTTGCCTAGAAAGGACTTTTCTCAATGCAGCCTTTTTCTAAGGGCTTCTAGCAAGGTCCCTGAAAAATGGGTCATTTCTTTTCATCAGATTTGGGATTTGGAAGGTCCTGGTACTCCAGGCCCTGGACAGGATTTGGGCGTGGGTTGTGTTGTTTCCCTGGGACATCCTATTAACATGCAGTCCGATGCAACCTGCTGCTCATCTTGGAGTCGATGAGGAGAGAGGGATAGTGGATTACTCCAGGAAATCCAGGGGCCTGTGGAATCATACCATTTCAGACGGAGGCAAAAGATTAATCGGGATTAGTGAGGGGTCTGCATTCAAGACTGGTTTTGAATTATATAATTTTATCTGTTTGAGTTCCACTTAAGTGCTCAGAATTACTCAGAGGCAGTTAAGCAGAGATCCCTAGGGGGAGCTTGCTTTATTGCAGAGTTAGGAATAATCTGTGACTGTCTTCTTGGCAGCACAAGCCAAACTTCTTTGTTTGGCTGTCAAGACTCTGCAAAGCCTGAGCCTACTTACCAGTTTGTTATTTCAAATGTATTGGATATTGGCTACTATTACATGCCAGGTAATTTGCTGGACGCTTTCACATTTGTTGCTTTATTTAACCTTCACCCCAATCCTGAGGCTTAAATGTTACACTACCCATTTATAGATAAAGAAACTGAGGCTCAGAGGTGTCAGCTTGCTCCAGGTGTTAAAGCTGCTGAGAGTAAGAGCTTTCACTCAGTGTCCAGTGCTCCTTTTTGACCTCACTTCTCCATTTTCCACTTTTTCCTCCCTTACCCGCCCTCTCCTCACCTGCCCCTCCCAACTACTTCAGCTAAACTCTGCCTAGTCCCAGCTCCTTGCCTTTGCTCTTGCTGCTGTTCCAAGCAGGCACTCAATGTTAGTCTCATCCAAATCTCCAAGCCCTGTCCTGTTCCCTGTTAATTCTTCAAAGTGCCCACAGAGGGGGACCCCAAAGGCCACTTGGAAGTGGAAGCACAATAAATTACCTCTGCCAAGAGATATGACACCCAGAACATCATGGAAGCGTACAGAAAAGTCTCCTACAAGACCCTCACCTTGTTTCTGTATTATCCTTTATTTTTTATTTTTCTTTAGCCTGTTATCAGGCTAATTGTAATCCCAAAGGCAGGCCACCAGCATGGCCTTACCTGAGATCTTAGGAATTCAAAGGCTCAGGCCCTACTCCAGATCCATTGACTCACAATCTGCATTTTAACAGGATCTCCAAGTGATTCTCCAACACTCTGAAGTTGGAGATGCATTGCTCCAGCTGGCATGCACCTTCCACACCGTACGGGTCAGCTCTCAGGCCAGAGAAGAAAGAGAAGGGCCTGCTCACACCTGGGCTCTGATCTGCATGCTCTGTAACCACACTGGTTACAGGGCTGCTCTCAGTTTGTGTCCCTGGGGAGTTTGAAGAAGGTACAGTGGAGCTGGCTCCTACCATCCTTTCCAGTTGGATCTTCTGCTCTTATTGTACACAGGCTCATGCCGGTGCCTATCATCCTCAATTCTGACTTCTTTCTCAGATTTTCCACCATCTGCCCTTGAAATGGGGAGCCCTCTTGGCTCAGAGGAAAGCCAGAATGATTGGTCCCTAGCTGCCCTGTTGTTGCTCTACTAGGCCTGGGGACCAGCTCTGTTCCACCTTGCCATTATGAGCTCTGGGGAAGGCAGCTCACCGGTGAGCAGAAGAGGCACTGCCTTTCTAAGTGGAGCTAGGATAGCTGTCATCTGAGGTTGCAGCTGGAAGACGGGCCAGTTCCACTTAAATGTATCTGACTGCTACTTAACCCAACACTGCAGGCTTCCTGCCACATCAGCTGATTGTACTCCTTGCCCCAAAGGAAGGAGTAAGCAGTTACTTCTTGCACACTGTCTCCACTCATGGCTCGGCTCTTTTCCTTGTCAGTCTTAAAGTCTTTAATGAATGGGTATGGCTGGGCTGAGAATGCTTTTGAGGGACAGGGAAGTAAACAGACTCATGGAGCAGGATTTGAGATGGGAACTCAGATTACAGGCTTCATAATCACAGCTTGGAAGAGAAGCATCATGTATAAAGGGAACCAAGAAGAAAAATATGTCATGTCCTTTCGAAACATTTCAGCAAAGATTCTTCAAACAAGATAACTGACCACAGAACCCTAGTCTTGCTTCTTTATTATTCTTACTATTATGCTAGATCAGGAGGCCAAATGCAGTCCCAAGAGCTACTGTGTGTTGATGGCTTACTTTGATCCAGGGACTGTGCTGTGCACATCAATGCATTATCTCAGTGCAAAACCAGAACCTCCCCCAATTCTCTCATTTTACAGTTGAAGAAAAAACAATAACAACCCTGGTTACCCATCAATAGGAGGCAATTTTCAAATTCAGCTCTGACCTCAAAGACTTCCCTGCACTACCATGCTCTGCATTCCAGCAGAGCAAATGGGCTGCTTGGGGACTGTTCAGAGCTCTGTTGTTCAAATAAACAGAACTCATGCTTTCACTGCATGAACATAGGTGTGTTCATAAGTGATAAGATGTTGTTCAGACCACTGCCTCCTTCCTTGGGTGTCAGATCCCCTCATCTGCCATCATGTCCTCTCTTGTGCCATGTCCAGATGCCAGCTGAAGCTCAGCAGATGCCACTATGTAAAGAAAGCACAAGAAAAGCAAATCCACTGCCTTGCAGTGCTTATTAGTGCATGAACACAATGATGCCCTTGATGTTTTTCAGAGGAAGGGGTTTGCAGCCCAAGTCCACTTTGGGATGTGAACTTATCTCCACACAAAGGTTCAATTGAAATGACAGTGTTTATTTATTTTGGGGAAACTTGTCCTGTGTCAACTATGATCTGGAGGAGAAAAGATAGCCATATGCCATATGGGTGAGTCCCACACACTCACACACAAGTACTCCCGTAAAACCTAGTTGTACTGACATTAGGAAACAGAAATACTTCTGTAAGAAACAGGTTTCCTTCTCTTTCTTTTGGAGCCAGCTCTATTGGTTCCCTATTGCTACTGTAACAAGTTACCACTAACTTTATGACTCGAAGCAATGCAAATTAATGACTTTCTGGAGGTCCGAGTTGAAAATCTAGGTGTCAGCAGGGCTGCATTCCTCCTGGAGGCTCTAGAGGGAGAATCGATCTCCTTGTCTTCCCCAGTTTCTAGAGGCTGCCAACGCTCCTTGGCTGGCAGCCCCCAGCTGCAATCACTGGCATCACTATGACCTCTGCTTTCATGGTCTCATTTCCTTCTCTCATTCTTCTGCCTTCTTTTCCCATCTTTAAGGGCCCTTGTGATTACGTTGGGCCCACCTGAATAATCCAAAATCATCTCCCTATTTTAAGATCCTTAATTTAATCTCATCTGCAAAATTACTTTTGTCATAAATGTACCTATTCACAGGTTCAGGGGATTGGGTCACAGACATCTCTAGATGGCATGATTCTGCCTAGTACACCAGTGCAGGCCTTTTTGAAAGCAAATAACACTGTGAGATGTGTTAATTAAAGATAAGCTGTAGGCATATTTTAGCCATTTATCTTACTACTAGAAGGACAGTAACCAATTCCAAATATAAAAATTGAAACAAAAGTTGAAATTGAGAGTTGAAAATTGAAAAAGAGAGGAAGGAGGGGAGGAAGAAAAAGGAATACAAAATACATCAAGAATGAGTCTGTAGAAACACAATGAACACCTTCCACAAAGGGGAGAGAAAGAGGTAGAGACGGAAGAAGAGCAGGTGAAGGGAGGTGAAGGAAAGGAAAAGTATTACATGTAAGGGAACAGCATGGGCAAAGGTCTAAAGGCAAGATGGAACCATCACCAGTTCATTCATCCTGGTGCTGTGGTTGGTTAGTCTTTCCTGGAGACACTAAGTGCCTTGAAGACAGGAATCATGTGTACCCCAAGGGCTTGGCAGAGAAGACTAACCACTGCATGCCTCACCCAGCCTTAACTGGGGAGGGAGGAGGTTATTACCATTAAATATCTAGAATCAATTGAACAAATGATTATTGGCCGTGCAAGCCTTTGTGTTCTCAAAGGTTCTACTCTACACTCAAAGCTTGAGAGAAAGGTAGAAAGAGTTGCTCAGTGGGTCCATATTGGCTCTAGTGCCAAGACTGGACCTCTGTTTAAGTCATGCATCACTGAAATCTACCAGGAATAACAGCTGACCATAACTGAGCCCTTACTACATGCAGAGGTCAACTAATCCTCTGAACAGTTTTGCAGGCTAGGAACAAGTATAATCCCGATTTTACAATTAGAACACTAAGCTAGGGGCTCTCCATCAGATGCCCAAAACCAGGACTGTTAGGTGCTAATTGAAGGGCTGCCATTCCTTGGGCAGAAAGAATGTTAGAAAGAGTCAATCTTTCATTTGATAGCAATCATATCCCCAGGATCATGGGTGGGGGTGACAGAGCATGGTTGAACTCTCAGTTTGGGAGCTCAGCTCAGTTCCTGAAATAAATCCCCTCCTTATTTCATCTGCATTAGTTCAATTCAATCATTTTTTTTTCTTTTATGATTCAACTTGATTCCAAAAAAGGATTTGAGGAGGCTTAAAACATATAAGTTAGTAAAAGATAATAACCTACATGTGGATGAGGAAGCCAGAATAAAGAGGAAAATAAAGATATGGGGAAATCAGATTTTGCCTAAGGCAATTGGTGCCATGGGCTCATTCATGCTACGTAGATGTGGGCTACAGTTGCAGCTCTGAGCTTTCTATACAATGAATTCCCTTTGAAGTCTCAGAAATCTCTTACTGCTTTATAATGCAGGTAGAGCAGAAACAACTTCTCACAGGTAACGTGCATCAGAGCTTGAAGAGCTTTGTCACAGCCTGTTGATATTTGGTTCTCACATGACCATCAGTCTTAGAGAGGAAGCCTAGAGATCAATCAGCTTCAGAGCAGCAGAATGTGGGCACTTGTTCCATTTCCAGCAAATGGATGGATGGATAAGTGGATGGATGGATGGATGGATGGATGGATGGATGGATGGATGGAGCAGTGGATGGATGGATGGATGGATGGATGGATGGATGGATGGGGCAGTGGATGGATGGATGGATGGATGGATGGATGGATGCATTCGTAAGAGCCCAGGCCTACTTGCCTAAATGCCTGGACACTTAGCACCTCCATGTCTTTCTCTAGGCTCAGCCCAGCCCCTTCCTGGGTGAGAGGGACTGTATTAGTCTGTTTTCATGCTGCTGATAAAGACATACCTGAGACTGGGAAGAAAAAGAGGTTTAATTGGACTTACAGTTCCACATGGCTAGGGAAGCCTCAGAATCATGGTGGAAGGTGAAAGGTGCTTCTTACAGGGTGGCAGCAAGAGAGAATGAGAAAGAAGCAAAAGCAGAAACCCCTAATAAACCCATCAGATCTAGTGAGACTTATTCAGTATCACGAGAATAGCATGGGAAAGACTAGCCCCATGATTCGATTACCTACCCCTGGGTCCCTCCCACAACACATGGAAATTCTACAAGATACATTTCAAGTTGAGATTTTGGTGGGGACACAGCCAAACCATATCATTCCACCCCTGGCCGCTCCAAATCTCATGTCCTCACATTTCAAGAAACCAATCGTTCCTTCCCAACAGTCCCCCAAAGTCTTAACTCATTTCAGCATTAACCCAACAGTCCACAATCCAACATCTCATCTGAGACAAGGCAAGTCCCTTCTGCCTATGAGCCTGTAAAATCAAAAGCAAGCTAGTTACTTCCTAGATACAATAGGAGTGCAGGTATTGGGTAAATACAGTCATTGCAAATGGGAGAAATTGGCCAAAATGAAGGGGTTACAGGGCCTGTGCTAGTCCAAAATCCAGTGGGGCAGTCAAATTTTAAAGCTCCAAAATGATCTTTTTTGACTCCAGGTTTCACATCCAGGTCACTCTGATTCAAGAGTTGGGTTCCAATGGTCTTGAGCAGCTCCACCTCTGTGGCTTTGTAGGGTACAGCCACCCTCCCAGCTGCTTTCATGGGCTGACGTTGAGTGTCTGTGGCTTTTCTAGGCACATGGTGCAAGCTGTCAGTCGATCTACCATTCTGGGGTCTGGGGAATGGTGGCCCTCTTCTCACAGCTACACTAGGCAGTGCCCCAGTAGGGACTCTGTGTGGGGGATCCCACCCCACATTTTCTTTCTGCATTGCCCTAGCAGAGGTTCTCCATGAGGGCACAGCCCCTGCAGCAAACTTTTGCCAGGACATCCAGGCATTTCCTTACATCTTCTGAAATCTAGATGGAGGTTCTCAAACCTCAATTATTGATTTCTATGCACCCACAGGCTCAACGCCACATGGAAGCTGCCAAGGCTTGGAGCTTCCACCCTCTGAAGACATGGCCCAAGCTCTACATTGGACCCTTTCAGCCATGGCTGGAGCAGCTGGAACACAGTGTGCCAAGTCCCTAGACTGCACACAGCACAGGAACCCTGAGCCTGGCCCATGAAAGCATTTTTTCCTCCTGGGCCTCTGGGCCTGTGGTGGGAGGGGTTGCTGTGAAGGTCTTTGACATGGCCTGGAGACATTTTCCCCATGGTCTTGGGGATTAATAGTAGGCTCCTTGCTACTTATCCAAATTTCTGCAGCCAGCTTGAATTTCTCCCCAGACAATGGGTTTTTCTTTTCTATCACATAGTCAGGCTGCAAATTTTCCAAACTTTTATGCTCTGCTTCCCTTATAAAATGGAATACCTTTAACAGTACCCAAGTCACCTCTTGAACGCTTTGCTGCTTAGAAATTTCTTTCGCCAGATACCCTAAATCATCTCTCTCAAGTTCAAAGTTCCACAGATCTCTAGGGCAGGGGTAAAATGCCACTAGCCTCTTTGCTAAAACATAACAAGAATCACCTTTACTTCAGTTCTCAACAAGTTCCTCATCTCCATCTGAGACCACCTCATTATTGTCCATAAGGCTATCAGCATTTTGGGCAAAACCATTCAAATGTGGGGAAGGTTCCAAACTTTCCCACATTTTCCTGTTTTCTGAGCCCTCCAAACTGTTTGAACATCTGCCTGTTACCAAGTTCCAAAGGGCTTCCACATTTTCAGGTGTCTTTTCAGCAACACCCCATTCTACTGGTACCAATTTACTGTATTAGTCTGTTTTCACACTGCTGATAAAGACATACCTGAAACTGGGGAGAAAAAGAGGTTTAATTGGACTTACAGTTCCACATGGCTGGGGAAGCCTCAGAATCATGCCAGAAGGCAAAAGGTGCTTCTTACATGGCAGCGGCAAGAGAATGAGGAAGAAGCAAAAGCAGAAACCTCTGATAAACCCATCAGATCTCGTGAGACTTATTCACTGTCACAAGAATAGCATGGGAAAGACCAGCTCCCATGATTTCAATTACCTCCCCATGAGTCTCTCCTATAACACTTGGGAATTCAGGGAGATGCAATTCAAGTGGAGATTTTAGTGGGGACAAACCACACCAGGGACCCATCTGGCAAATTTCCACAACTGACTAGGGTCTACCCAGTGTTTGAACTGAGGATATGGAGGGAGTGTGAGGCTTTAGGGAAAAAAATCGTGTTTTTGTCTTGCTTTTATTATCAATCTAAATATGCTTTCCTGTTTCCTTTCCCTACCACCACCACTGCATCAGGCAGGCCTTGGGTATGGACAGATCTCTCAGGAGGGGCTGTCCTTGGCCCCCCAGGCTGGAAAGGTCTTGTGTTTGCTAGGTAGTTGAGGAAGCAGCCATCTCATGCCCTAATCAGACTGTTGAAATGATGTCTTGATGATGTGGGAGAGGGACTGAGCTGTTTGGGGGATCTGAACTTGGCTTCTATGGCCAATCCTCTCCAGGACTTGCAGGGCTTGCAACAACTCTCCCAACCCAGGTTTCACTGAGTCTAAAACAACTTCTCATCGTGGGCAAGAACCAAGCAGCCAGAGTTGGAATCTGCTTTTAATTAGCTATATGACCTTCGGCAAATTAGTTTACCTGTCTGTGCCCCAGTTTCATCCATAATAACATTACGTAGCTCAAAGGTTTCAAGGAGGATTATATGACATAATTCATGTGAAGTGCTTACTACAATGCCTAACCAATTGTAAGCAACTCAGTAAATGTAAAATGGATAAAACCTAAATTGCCTCATCTACTTCACAGGTTTGCTGTAAAATGCAAATGAGTTATTCGTTCATGCAATAAATAACGTTTTAGCACTTTCTATATGCCCAACCTAATAGTAGGACTGAAGGGTGAGCTTCCTTCCTTCAGGGCCCCTTTCACAAAAAAGCTTTGAGAACTGCAGGGTGCTGTACAGATAAAGAGGGTTGTGATATTTCCGATGGTGGAGCCTCTGGTGCAGAAGGCCTTAAAACAAGGCCGGCAGCACAACTTTCTTAAAATGAAGTTGATGCAGAAGCCCAGTTGATAAAGCAAATAAAATCTGGTGGGGGTTGAAGAGGAGATAAGCCAGGGGGCTGGGTCCTGCTGGCCCTGTTCCTCTCCACTCCAGCCCAGTTCCCAGTGGCCCATGAGACACCTCCTGAAACCCCTTGGCTGCTCATAACACAGACAAAATCCTCAGATGCAATGGTAGTGTGTGCCTTTCTTTTGGCTCTACCACACTCTTTCTTTCTTTCTCTCTCTCTCTCTCTCTCTTTAATTAATAAATTTTATCGTATAGAGCAGTTTTAGGTTTACAGCAAAATTGAGCAGAAGTCCAGAGAATTCCCATGTAGCCCCTGGCCCTGCACATACAGCATCCTCTGCTATCAATATCGCGCCAGTGTGTGGTGCATTTGTTACACTCAACAAACCTACATTGACACTTCATGGTTATCACCCAATGTCCATAGTTCACAGTAGGGCTCACTCTTGATGCCCGCTGTCTTTTCAGCATACACATCTGGCCACTGGAGGACAGAGGGACCCAGCTTTATGGGCCAATGGGATAGGTCATGCTGGTGGAGGCGTTTTCTCTGTAGCTGTGGCTTTCCTATTCTGCTCAGGGCCACTCTCAGGAATTTCCCCTAGAACTCCATAGAGTGAATGGTCATGTCCTCCAGGTCACAGTGAGGATTCTGATGAGAACTTTCCTTCTTTTATCCCTATGTGCCTTCTGTTTTCTGGATCTTTTCCTTAAAGATCTCTCTAGCTACCATAAACTTTCATTTTTACTGCCCAACATGGTACTCTTCTTTATGACTTCTGTCCCACCCCCAGTGCTATTACTTCATGCTCAAAATTATGCCCAAGAGAGGAGCCGTGATGGAGTCAACAGATGGCTGCCTGCCCCAAACTGAGGGAAGCTCAGAATGGGTATTTTATACTCATTGCCTGAAAGTCTGGGCTTACTAGTGCCTACTCACCTGCTCAGGCTGACTTCCAACAATAACAAACATGTGTACTAAATATAAAGATGTATATATAATATACTAAAATATGTAAAAATATACTGTATATATCATATATATGATATGTATATAAAATGACCAGAGTTTTTAGCACTTAAATGGATTCACATTCATATTCAAACTCCTCTATTTACTAATAGTTTGACTTGGGAAAACTTGCTGAACTCCTCTGAGCCTCTATTTCCTTATTTGTAAAATGGGGATAATAATAGTATGTCCTCATATGGTTGTTGTAAAAGCCAAGTAAGATATACATAATGTCTTAGGCAATGTTTAACAGAGTGCCTCGCCACTGTTTTGCGTTTATTATTGTTACTAAAAATGCATTTCATATGTGTATATGTGTAAATACATACACATATATGTATATGCACATATACATACACACATATGTACATACATATGTATATACACATATATGAAATACATTTTTAGTAACAATAATAAACGCAAAGCAGTGGCGAGGCCCTCAGTGCTACACATTCATTATATACATATACACATATATGAAATGCATTCTTAGTAATAATATTTCTGAGCCATAATGAATCAGCTCTAAAAGGTGAAGCATTGAAGATGGCAATGAAATGATTCATGTCCCCTTATTACCAGAGGTACTGTGAACTTAATCATAGCAGCCTCCCTTTATTGAGAGGGTGTGATGTGTTAGCACCCTGCTCCTACTTCAAATTCTCATTACATTGAATCTTAGCAAAGCAACCACATAGGGTAGGTTTGTTTTGTTTTTCAGAAAACTGAAACAGTAAGCCCATCAGCTCTCTCTGTGTCCACTGTTGGGGGGATCCTGACCTGTACCCAGTCTCCACCCCTAACTCTGTAAGCAGAGCGCTGCCTCCCCATCATCATGCTCTCAGAGCTGTTTGTTTTCATGATCCCCACTTTATCTGACAGCCCACACACAGCCACACAGCTCAGGGGCATTTCTCCAGGCTGCAGAATTTTTACAAGCAGCACACAGTGGAAACATTCACAGGTTTTTTTTTTTCTTCCCTTTTTTCCAAAATAGAGCCCCATCGACTGTGTGAATGTGTATTCACATTTAGGCCTACATGTCCCTCTTGGAGTCCAGAAGTCTAGAGCATACCATGCTGAGTATTTCTGTGTTTGTAATTTAATGTGGGCCCACCTCTCATTACCAGTGTTCAGAGATAACCATTTTTGCCTTTGACTGTGTGTGTGTGTGTGCGTGTGTGTGTGATTTGTGGCTCTCTGGGCTGGTCTCCCCTATGTGTGTGTACTGCAGCCTGTTTGTAAGACTGGGTACATGCCCGCCTGTCTCCCGAGGGTGTCCCGAGGGTCTCCCGAGGGTGTCCATAGACAGTGAAGACAGTAAACTATACTTCACTTCTGTTGTTGAGACTCTCCTAGGACACTTTGCCCCCGCGGAGCAGGGAGAGTTGGGAGAGGGAATGTTTAGTCTGGAAGGCAGTCAGGCAGGCAGCTGGAGACTCCCTGTGGAGCACCCAGGCTGGCGAACTGGCCCTCAGGGTTGCTCCATGTGCCCTGATGATGGGGAGGACAGGGCTGTCCTGCATGCCTTGGGACCAAGGTGCACGATGCTTCTGCTTGGGCAACACTAGGCCCAGGATGGCTCCTCTGGCGTAAGTGCTGAGAGGGCTCTCAGCAAACCCCAGTCCTTTCAAGATGGGTTCCTTTTTACTTTTCCTGGTTCTTTTCAGTCCTCAGAATAGATTTTTATGCTGAATCAAGGCTGAGGGGTTAGCATAGAGATGTAGAAAGAGCATGAGGCTTTGTTGTCAGGCAGACCTAAGATAGAATTCTGCCTTTGCCGTGTACTCACCATTTAATACTGAGACAGGGAAAATTACTTACCCTCCGAGCCCCAGTCTCCTCATCTGTAACATGGGTCTCGTAACATTACGTTACAGGCTCATTTTGGGGGCCTAAATGATAAAATCTGTGTCAAGTACCTAGCTTGTACTCTCCTTTTTTTCCCTATTTTCTCCCTAGAAGTCTCTAGGTAATACAGATTTCTGACTGGAGGAGCAGGGCAACACCACGTGTTTCTTTTCTTTCTAGGAAAAGAACTATTTATTTTTGATGACCTAGTTCAGAGGCAGCAGGGTCAGGGAAAGGATGTAGCTTTGAAAATGGCTTCTTTTAGCTTCCTATAACTTGAGGTTAATTTCTCATGCCCTAGTTAGGTGGGTATTAGGAGGATGTTGGCAGCTGGAGTAGAGGTAGGGTGGAATTTCTGCAGAGAGCATACACCTGCCTTCCCAACAGGTTTATGAGCCGGTAACCAGCCCTCTGGGGCTACATCAGCTATTAACTGGCTGGTAATGGGGAGATAACAGGCTGCTTGCTGCTGTGCTTTGAGGATTCTGTGCTAAAGAAGACAGACAGAGACCTGCCCTCAAGGGACTTCCACACATGAATCAAGAAAATCCACATTTACTGATTTCCAGGCAGTAAATGCTATGAAGAAGATTGAAGATGGTAGTCGTGATAAGAAGTGCATGGTAAAGTGTGAGGGTGCCACTTAAGTAAGGTTGTCCTAGGAACGGCCTCCCCGAAGAGACAGCTTTGGTTGGAAACTGAATGAAAAGAAGCAGGAAAACAATGATCTGGGAGGGAGTACATTTTAGCTTCTCCTACCCCTGCCTTCAGATTACAAATCCATGTCCTTACGGTGGCTAAGTCTCTAGACAATCTGACTTCCTCTCCTGTCACTCCCCTCAGGTCATGCTGCTCCAGTCACAATGGCACACACCCACCTCAGGGCCCTTGCACTTGCCACTTGCAGCACCCAGAACACTCTTTCTACAGATATCCCCATGAATCACTCACTTGCTCCTTCAAGCCTTGCCTAAAAGTCCCCCATGGGCTCTGGATTCTCCATTACCTTATGCTATTTTTCCCTTCGTCATCATCTTCTCACATACTCCGTAATTTACTTATCTATTGTTTGTTGTCTTTCTTTCCTCCCTAGACTATAAGACCCATAAGGCAGATACTTTTGTCTGATTTTATTCTTTGATGTAAATAAATACCTAGAATGGTGTCTCAAACATAGTAGGTCCTTAAATATTTGTTGCATGGATGGATGGATGGATGGATGGATGGATGGATGGATGGATGGATGGATTGCTGGTGGGCTGGCTGGCTGGCTGGCTGGATGGATGAATGGATGGATGAGCGGACGGATGGATGGACTGCTTGATGGATTGCTGGATGGATGGATGGATGGATGGATGGATGGATGGATGGATGGATGGCTACATGGCTGGCTGGATAGATGGCATGGATGGATGGATGGATGGGTCCCTGGTGACTCAAGGCTCATCATTGTCATCAGGAGAAGCAATGGGAACAGTCTGAGTCTCTACCATGGGCCTAGCCCTGTGCTAAGCTGTGGTGGTGGGGAGCCATAGATTTGACATGCAGATGGGGCCAGATAAAGAAAAATCAGCTGAAAAATCTAGAGTCAGGTTGGGGACATGAGGGCTCTGAGGGGAGATATATAGGTGCTTCTGAGAACCATAGGAAATCTAAGAAGGAAAGATTTGGGGAGGGGGTACAGGGAAAGAGATAAGTGGAGTAAGAAGGAAGATGGCCTCTCTGGGACCCAGAGAAGAGAGACCCACTTTGGCTAGAGCTAAGGGGTAGGGATGGCAGAAAAGAGAGTAAACCTCCCCCCATCCCCTGACACCTGCCCACATTCTTATAACATGCTCTCAAGTGTCCATCCACAAAAGAACATTGGCGTTTCCACAGACCTGAGTTCTTATCCTGCTTCTGCCCCTTACTCACTGTGTGTTCTTAGGCAAATTACTTAACATCTCTGTGGCCTGCCTCTGATCCTACGCTAAATATTCTCTACCTCACAGGAATATTATAGGGCTCAAATGTGATCATTTTTTTGTGTGTGTTTTTCAAAATATTTTAACATTTATTTTAAAATTTTAATTGACAAATAATAATTGTACATATTCATGAAGTATATGGTGATGTTTTGATACATATAGTGTATAGTGATCACATTGGGCTAATCAGCATATTCATCATCTCAAACATTTATCATTTCCTTGTGTTGGGAATGTTTGAGATCCTCCTCCTAGCTAACTGAAACTATATATTATTGTTAACTATAGCCATCCCACAGTGGTATAGAACACTAGACCTTATTTTTCTTATTTAGCTGTGATTTTGTATCCTTTAACAAATCTCTCCCTATCTTTCCCTTCCTCCAACCCTTCTTAGTCTCTAGTATCCTCTGTTCTAATTTTTACTTCAATGAGAACAACTTATTTAGTTTCTACATATTAGTGAGAAAATGCAGTGTTTAACTTATTTCTCTTGACATAATGTCCTCCAGTTCCATCTATGTTGCTATGAATGACAGAATTTCATTTCTTTTTTATGGCTGAATAGTATTCCATGTTGTATATATACCACATTTTCTTTATTCATTCATCTGCTGCTGGACTAGGTTGATTCCATAACTTAGCTATCATCGACTGTGCTGCAATAAAGATGGAGGTGCAGCTATTTATTCAATATACTAATTTCCTTTCTTTTGGTGAAATGCCCAGTAGCGGGATTGCTGAATCATATGGTGGTTCTATTTGTAGTTTTTTGAGGAACTTCCATACTGTTCTCCATAGCAGATGTACTAGTTTTCATTCCCACCAAAAATGTATGAGTTCCCTTTTTCTGTATCTTTGCCAGCATTTGTTCTTTTAGATAATAGCCATCCTAACTGGGGTGAGATGACACCCCATTGTGGTTTTGATGTGCATTTCCCTGATGACTAGTAGTGTTGAACATTTTTTTTTTTATATATTTCTTGGCCATTTGTGCATCTTCTTTTGAGAAATGTCTGTCCAGATCATTTGCCTTTTTTTGTTTTCCTGTGGAGATGTTTGAGTTCTTTGTATATTCTGGATATTGATCCCTTGTTAGATGAGTAGTTCATGACCATTTTCTCCCATTCTATAGGTTGTATTTTTACTTTGTTGATTGTTTCCCTTACTGTGCAGAAGCTTTGCTGTTTGATACAATCCCATTTGTTTATTTTTGCTTTGGTTGCCTGTGCTTTTGAGGTCTTATTCATAAAATCTTCTCCAAGACCAATGTCCTGAAGCATTCCTCTTGCATTTTCTTTTGAGTAGTTTTACAGTTTTGGGTGTTACATTTAGGTATTTGGCCATTTTGAGTTGATTTCAGTATAGGATGAGCAATGGAGGTCTGTTTTCATTCTTTTATGTATCCAGTTTTCCCAACACCATTTATTGAAGAGGCTGTCCTTTCCTCAGTGAGTGTTCTTAGTGTCTTTGTCAAAAATCAGTTGGCTATAGATATGTGGATTAATTTCTGGGTTCTCTATTCCGTTCCACTGGCCTATATGTCTGTATTTATGCCAGTACCCTGTGGTTTTGGTTGCTTCAGCTTTATAGTATATTTTGAAGTTTGGTAATGTGATATCTCCAGCTTTGTTCTTTTTGTTCAGGATTATTTTAGTTATTTGGGGTCTTTTGTGGTTCCACACAAATTTTATAACTTTTTTTTTCCCATTTCTGTGAAGAATGTCATTGGTATTTTGATAAGAATTGCATTGAATCTGTAGACTGCTTTGGGTAGTATTGTCATTTTAAGAATATTAATGCTTCCTATCCATGAGTATGGGATGTCTTTCCAGTTGTTTGCATCATCTTAAATTTCTTTCATCACTGTTTTGTAGTTTTCCATCGAGGTATTTTACTGCTTCTGTTAACTTTATTCCTAGGTATTTTATTTTACATTTTTAATAACATAGGTTTTAGTGTCAGATCCAAATTCAAATTCTGGTTCCAACTTTTATGAGCTGTGTGTCCCTAGGAAAGTGATTTAAGCTTCTCTGACTCTGTTTTCTTGATTATGAAATGGGAATAATACCAACCTCATAACATAGTTATGGAGATTAAGTGAGACCATAAATGGAAAGTGCAATATGTACCCAACATGACATGAAAGCAGGCATATGGTCCGGCACATAGTTTGCCCTCAGGTACTAAAGTGGTGTTTGAAGAAGGAGAGGCAGGCTGAGGTGTGTATAATCAGTTGAAGGTCAAGAGATCCATGTGGGCCGGGTGCGGTGGCTCATGCCTGTAATCCTAGCACTTTAGAAGGCTGAGGTCAGGAGTTCAAGACCAGCCTAGCCAACATGGTGAAACCCCGTCTCTACTAAAAAATACAAAAAACTAGCCGGGCGAGGTGGTGGGCGCCTGTAGTCCCAGCTACTCGGGAGGCTGAGGCAGGAGAATGGCATAAACCCGGGAGGCGGAGCTTGCAGTGAGCTGAGATCCGGCCACTGCACTCCAGCCCGGGCGACAGAGCGAGACTCCATCTCAAA
>NW_016803902.1:1432233-1450325 GCF_001698545.2 Rhinopithecus bieti
AAAAAAAAAAAAAAAAAAGACAGAGAGAGATCCATGTGACTGCTGGGCTGGACCAAGGGGTCAGTTGGCTTTGCGGTTGTGTAGGCCATGGAAGTGGAAGGTTTTTCATGTGTGAAATTCTCTGGTCACAGCCAGAGAAGCTGCAATTTTGATCTTGTCTGTCCCAGCAAAGAGGACCAATTTGTGTAAAGTCTAGTATGCCATAGACCTTTAAGTGAGACCTTTTTGAAATTGGGAAGGTTAGTCACAATTGTCATGTAGGTCCTTTGCCACAGTTACAGACTGCTCAGCTCCAGGGCTTCTTAGGGGACGTCTTAGGCAGAAGGAAACCTGGTGAGAGAACATTCCCCACTCTGGACCTCAGTCTCCCATTTATGCACTGAGGGCGATGGACAAGATGGAAGGGTTGGGTCCTGCCTACAAAGTGAGAGCATTGGCTGCAGAGACAGGGAACCTAGTTCTAATCCCAAGTATACCTCTCACTGGCTGTGCCACCTTGCACAAGTTCCTCAACCTGAGCTTTAGTTTCCTTGTCTTCAAAAAAGAAAAAAAAGAAGAAGAAGAGAGAGATAATGATAATATCTAGTAGCCCAGGCCACAGGAGGCATAAACGAATATATTCATTTGAAATGCTCCGTGTTGGGTTGGCATGTGGCAAACCCCCAATAGATGATGGCTACTTTAATCACCACTGGGGAGAATCTCCTGTTGCTGACACTGTTGGAGCCGGTATGTCTCCCTCCCACTCTGGCCCCAGGGTTTGGCTCCCTGGATGCTCCCCATCCGGTCAGGAAGCGCCTCACAGCCTGAGGCAGCAGAGGAGTTGGACTTGTCTGGCGGGAGAGGAGCCAGTGGACATTATGTTCCTTCCCAGGAATGGGAAAGGGAGAATGTTCCTGGGCGAGGAGCAAGGCTCTGGGGCAACCACACCCGGGAACATCCACTCCCACTTCCCCACTGCCCAGAGCCAAGCGTAGTGCAGGGCCCTGCAAGGAAGAAGACACCAGAGCAGAGGTGCCAGCCTGCCTCGGGACCCTGGCAGTCAGGGCACACTCGTACAGAGTATATGTTCTCATACATCAACAGATATCCCCACACCCCATACACACATGGTGAGTGACACAGATATATACTCAAAAGCCTCTCAGAAATGTACTCACACATCCATGCTTACGTGGCCGTGTACTCATCTACATTCATGTGTACACATGTAACTCACAGATCCTGAAGTCCAGGTTCCTACACACGTACTCACACGTACACAAGGAAACTCACTCATTCCCAAACACTTACCCATATTAACAAATACAGTTGCCTACACAATCACACAGGTGTCGACACTCATGAACACATATATAAAAATGTATACCAGAAACATGCACATATAATTATACTCAAAGAACCAGGTACACCAAGGTCCCCTACCCTCCTTGCCTTCTGGAATCATTGATTACCATCATATCCAAATAAAATGGCTCAAGTTCTATCCCAGCTACTCTGAGAGGTGCTCCCTCCCTGGTACTCCCACGGACTTCACCTGCCAAGGTGCACTTGCCATCCTGACCTTGCTGCAAGCACCTGAGCCTACAACTCTATCTCCTATGCCCATCTTTGTTCCAAAATTCCCATTGACACAAGGTTCTTGAAGCTACCAGGCTTTTACTGAAAATTTGGGAGTGGGCAGAAAACAGCCCTATGTTTCTAAAATGTGGTGGCCATTCATTGTCTCCATAGAGTGCAGCCTCCCGCTCTGCTTCAGGGTCTCCATCCTCGTTTCCTTGTCACAACCCTCTCTCCCACCCTTTCTGAGCCCTTGCCCCAACCCCACTCACCAGACTTTACCCATCAAGCCTCTGGAGCTCCCAGGGAACAAGACCCAAATATCATTTTAGGCAGAGCCATTCAGTCCTCTCTTGTATTTCTCCTGTTCCTTCTGGATCAGGAACCAAAGGGGCCCATTAGGCCCTTTCCTAGACTAATAATAATAATAAAGCTATGTAGGAAAACTCTCTGTTTTGTGCCTTTCTCCTAAAAGGAGAAAGGAAAGGAATTGTGCCTTTCTCCTAAAAGGCAGAAGTGGCTTCAGACAATATTTGATGTCAATGACATTTTTCTTACACACACACACACACACACACACACACACACACACACACACACAGAGCTTAGGAGAATTAATTTCCTGTTTCCTACTCTCCTCCCACTCCCTCTCCCATCTTTGGACAGTTGCTGGAAACTAAGAGGCTGGACCCTCAAGTAGGTCCTAGATGGCAACAGGGGTAGGGTGGGGAGAACAGACCTTGTTAGGAAAGGAGTCAGGGAAGGATCTGAATGGGCCTCAGTTTCGAAGGGCACCAATGTATTTGCTAAAACACACCCTGCACTTTCCTGCCTCTCAACCTCTGCTCTCACAGTGCCTCATCCTGGAATGGCCCCATCAACCCTCCAACTCTGGCTAAGTCCTCCCTTCCCAAAGTCTTAGCCTCTGTCAGTCCCAAGTGACTCTCTCACTGTAATAATCCTCATCAGCTGTTACATGCTCCTCTACCAAAATTCTCTACCCTCTGATTTATGGGGCAGCCCCTGGGGCCCCTACGTTTCCCCAACTCTATTGTGAACTTCTGGGGAATGCGACCCGTGTTCCCCCAACTCTGAGTCCCCCATATACCCAGTATACACAGTGTGGCACAAAGAATGCTCAATAAATCATATATCATTAGCTTCATCTCTCTATCTAGACTCATTAAAATCTGTGTCATCAATATCTCCATCATCAGTATCTACCTACATAAAGCCTGCCTGGCTTAGCCCCAGATCCTCAACTTGAGCAAGAAGAAGCTGATTTCTGCTTCTGCCTTTACTACTTCTTGGTTTTCTGACACTGAGAAGGTCATTTAGCTTCTTTAGATCTTTGTTTTCTCATGTGCAAGATAAAGGAGTTGAACAAAGACAGTGGTTTTCAAACTGGATTTCGAGGAACCCTAGGGTTCCAAGAAGATGTGATGGTGAGAAGAGCAAGGCAAGAGGGAAAGAAGGCAATTGTTAATGGGCAGGGCTCCCACTTCTACCCGGATTGCTCCTTCTTGCTCTGTTTTGTCTACCATGCTTCCACACAAGACATTTTATCAAAGGGTTCTGGTGGGGCACAGTGGCTCACACCTCTAACCCCAATACTTTGGGAGGCCAAGGCAGATGGATCACTTGAGCTCAGGAGTTTAAGACCAGCCTGGGAAACATGGTGAAACAAAAAATACAAAAATTAGCCAGACGTGGTGGTGCATGCCTATAGTCCCAGCTACTTGGGAGGCTGAGGTGAGAGGTTTGCTTGAATCTGGGAGGCCAAGGCTGCAGTGAGCCGAGATTACACCACTGCACTCCAGCCTGGGTAACAGAGTGAGACCCTGTTTCAAAAAGAAACACACACACACACAGAAAAACAAAGGGTCCTGTTGCTTAAAAAAAAAAAAAAAAAAAGAATAAAAAAGAGAAAAGAAATTTGGTAAAACACCAGCTTAAAAGCAATGTTAGCAGCATGTCTGTGGGCCTCTCCAGCTTTGCCAAAACAAGATTCTCACCCCATAAAATGCCCATGTAAGACAGAAAGCAAAACAAGGGTTTCTTTATGAATTTAGGGCTATCTTTCCTTTTGCAGCTAGAGTCACTGACTACCTGTCCCCTTCCTACAAAGACTAGTGTGCTCACATTACCTCCCCTGGCCTCTGCTTTCTCATCTAGCAAATGGGAACTCTCACAGCACTTCACTCTCAGGGTTTTAAGGCGAGACTCGCGTTCAAAGCTAATGAGAGCAAACTCCCGGCACTAAGTGTGGCACCGAGAAGGCACCCTCCGAGTGGTGGCTCTGATGAACACCAGCGTCCCAGGAAATGGGTGCCTCTGTGGGCGTCATGCCCGGCTCGTGGCTGGGGTTTGCAATCCGAGGGCGAGGATTGCTCAGTGATTAGGAGCTTGTGTGCTGTCAGATATCTAATTAGCCATCGTCTTCCCAGGAGACGGCTCCGTTGGGCAATTTTTATTTCCATATTTGACACACTCTCTATCAGCAAGAGAGACCCATGTCAATCTTTCACCAGCCTCATTGTTTGTTTGCATTCCAGCTGTGGAATTGCCCACTTCTTACTTTTCCATGATTCCCACCTGCTAGGGAACATGCCTGTTGGCAGGCATGGTGGGGGTGTGGGGAATAGCTATTACATGTTGCTTCAAAGGCCCATCTTCAAGACCCGCACACCAAGGACAGCTGTATTGGTTGGATTTCCTGCCTGGCACAGGGATCTGTGAGAGCATACCCCCATTTCCATCTATTTATAGAGACGGTTTGGTGCGGTGCAAAGAATATTGGGTTTGGATCAAACAGGATTGGTCTTTTTTCTAGCAATTTAATTTACCTCTCTGAGCCTTGGCTTCCTTATCAGTTAAATCAAGACCCTGAATAATTCACATCATGAGGCTGTTGCAAGGCTCTATGCTTCCATACATATTTATTGGGTTTGTCCAAATGAAATAATGTTCATGTCTGCACTTTGCAAACTGAAAGCGTTGTCTAGGTGAGAGTTATTCCACAATTGCAGACAGTCTTTGATTATTCAACAAGCTTTTATCAAGTTTAGATTATCCAGACTCATTATTATGAGATTATTAAACTAGCCAACCTCTTCCTGCCTGCTGTTGCCTGTTTTGTGGTTTTCATCGTGGTCAGTTAAAAGAGGCTGATGCCTTGGAGCAAACTCAGCAGGGAAAGATGTATCTCCTAAAGCTATTATTGATGGCAGTTGTTCCTGTCCCATCGGAATACGCCTTCGACCGTTCTCTTACTTAGAAAACTACTCAGTGCTCTCCACTGGGCTAGAAACCATGGATGTTATAGAAGAAATATAAGCCTGAGTTCCCGACTTCTACATGCTCCATCGGAGAGCAAAATTCCACACAGCAGTTAGCAAGCAGCTTTTATGTGCAAGGCACTGTACCCACATGCATTTTATCCCAAGCCTTTAAGAAGATGTTATTAGTCCTACCTCACAGACAAAGAAACTGAAGCCCAAAGAGTTTGTCACTTTCCAAGCTCACACAGCTAGTCAGGGTGGAGCCTGAAGATGCTGTTTCCTTTTGACACTGTACTACGACTGTCTATTTTGTCTCTTCCTCCTCTACATTCTAAGCTCCTGGGGGCGGGAGCTGTGTCTGTTCATCACAGTGCCTGGCTGAGGCCCCTCAGAAGACAGCAACCACTGAGATAGCTCATTCCGTGTCTCCCCCAGCTCTTCCCCGTCTCTTCCAACTAACCTCTCCTCGTAGCCACATCCCAGGACTTTTGCCTTCCTGATCTCCCTGCCAGCAATTCAGGGGCCTCTTCTTGGCTGCCAGGTTGTTGAGGCAAGTGAAGGCTTGACCTGGGCCTGGGGCACCTGGCTAAGCTCCTGGTTTTGTCTCCCCAGACAGAGAGGGAGGTCCCTGGCATTCAGGACACTGGGTCCTTACCTGCCAACAGGGCTAAGAGGTGCTCAGCCCGCCAAGAGGCCGCGCTGCTCACAGCTGCCAGTGGAGACACAGCCCAGGAGGCCTGGTCAGTGGTTGCCTGGGGATTGAGAAATGTGTTGGCTCCAGCCTGGCTCCCTCATCTGAGAAATCAGGGGAACCTGACCCAATAGCCCAGCGTTTGTTTCCGCAGTGTCTGGGGCAGCCGTGCAAATCAGGCCTGCCTCACAGAGCTCAGGCCCAGGGAAAAGCAGCCTGTTCCTTCACTCTTCCCGTGTTCATGGACTGCTGCCAGGGGAAGCATTTTGAGTGTTTGCTCAGACCGAGACTGATGTGTAGGCCTCCTATCTGTGCAGAGTCTAGGCACTGGGTGTCATGGAGAAATGGGGCAGGTCTGGCTTCAGCCTTTGTTCCGTGAAGTGTACTGGGAGGACCTCTGTTAGAAAGTAGACCTAGTTTGGATTCCAAGCTCTGCTACTTACCAGCTGTGTGACCTTGGACAAGTCACTTAACTTCCCTGAGCTGCTTCTTTATCTGACAAATGGGGATCATAACAGCAAACTTAATAGGACTGGCATAGGATGGACTTATGAAATAATATATTTAAACAGCCCAGCACATAGAAAATATTTCATAAAGGTATGTTCCTTCCTCCTCTCACACTGTACCAAGGCTTCCTAACTTTTTCTTGCCCCTCTCACCTGTGTCCACAACATGCTGACAGGCCAGAGCTCTGGCTTTTACGCTGACCACTGTGCAGCAGGTTTGCTGCACAGATTTCCCTGCAGTGGGCCTGGGCTACTGCACTTGGTTGCCACCACACTCCTCTCATACCCCCATTGTCCTCAGCACACACATGTGAGGGAGGTGGCATTGAGTAAATGTGTAGGTTATCATCAAGGAACAGCCCATCCTAAATGATGAGAACTTACTAATGCAAAGAAGGAAACAACAGACACTGGGGTGTGCTTGAAGGTGGAGAGTGGGAGGAGGGAGGGGAGTAGAAAGGATAACTATTGGGTATTGGGCTTAATTTCTGGGTGATGAAATAATCTGTACAATAAACCCCCATGACACGAGTTTGCCTGTGTAACAAACCTTCACATGTACCTCCAAACCTAAAAGGTTTTTTTTAATTGTGTAAAAAGAAAAGGGACAACCCATCACAAATATATATATTAACTGACTTCATGTATTCATCCATCCATTCATTCATTCCTTCAAAAAAACATTTGCTCAACTGCTACTCTCGGAAGGGACACATATTCCGGACCCCAGGGATACAGAGGTGAGCAAGACACAGCCCCTGTCCAGTGTCTAGGAAGTGGGGGAAATGGACAAGGGAAGAGGCAATTAAACATTTCACAGGGTAGGTACATTAGTCGAAGAGAAGGACAGAATTCTGGGGCACTGCAGCGATGAGGCTCCTAACTCAACCTAGGAAATCAAGGTAGTCTTCCCAGAAAAAGTGATACTAGACAGCTGGAGGATAATTAGGAATTATCTAGGCAGAAAATAAGGGGGAAAATGTTGTAGAAGAGATAGCACAGCTTTCAAAGACCTACTGGTTACAAGAACACGCCCATGTATTTGTTAGAGTACACTAACTGCTGTAATAAACATCTCCAAAATTTCAGTGATTTCAAACAATAGAAGTTTGTTTCTTGCTCATGAAGTGGTCTTGTGCTGGTGCTCCTGATTTCACTGTGTGACTCTGCCATCCTTTGGATCCTTAGAATCTATCGCTTCTAGCCATGTCCCCAGGAGGAAAAGGAAATCGCTTTTGGTGAATACAGAGCAGTATCTCAGGAAGTGATATAAGATGTGCTTGTACTGGTAAGCAAGACCAGAGTGTACAGGCAATATATGCCAAGCTAGGGAGTTTGGATTTTATCCTGAAAGTAATGCAGAATCATCAGAATTTTTTGAATGCAGCAATGCATAATCAGATTTGCTTTTTAGACCAATTACTCCAGCTGCAGTGTGGACGACAGATTATGGAAAGAGAGGCTAGATGCAGTAGCACCAATCAGAATGGTATTATAGTAATGTAGGCTTTCTTAGTCAGTCTAGCGTTACTATAACAGAATGCCTGAGGATTGGTAATTTACAAAGAAAAGGTTTATCTGGCTTATGATTCTGGTGGCTGGAAAGTCCAAGATTGGACAGCTGCATCTGGTAAGGGCTTCATACTGCTTCCACTCATGGCAGAAAGTGGAAGGGGGGCAGATGTGTTCAAAGAGATCGTATAGCAAGACAGGAGGGAATAGACAGTCTAGAAAGAAAAACTTGTATTTATAACAACCTGCCCTCTGGTAACTAACCCAGTCCCATGAGAGTGAGAACTCACTCACTTCTGCTGGGAGGGCATTAATTTATTCATGAGGATAAACTCCTGTGATCCAAACACCTCCCACTAGACCTATCTCCCAACACTGTTTCACTGGCAATTAAACTTCAGCATGAGTTTTGGTGGGGACAAACCACATCCAAACCATAGCACAAGCCATCTTACGTTAAGGATAGGTGAGCAGTGGGTGTTGTAAGGAAGAGGAGGGCATTAAAAGTCCTAAAAGGTAATCTGAGTTATCAATTGGAATTTGCATTGCAGTGAAGCTAGAATAGCTTTTAGGGCCATGTCTACTTCAATGGCTAATTGACCATTATGCTCATGAAATTACAATAAAAAGAGAGCAACTTATTTAAGAGCTCTGTTTTCACAAGCCTGAATCTCACCTATTAGAGGACTGGTCAATAGATTTGGCCAGTGCATTTTGTTAGCTTTTGGAGAAATCATAGGCATGTCTGTTGTTCTCTTAACATCTGAGTCTTTTATTCCGTTTCCCACTCTGTTCTGCATGTATGTTTCTTATGCCGTTGTCTCCTTCAACAACATATGTTGTTTCCTTCTTTGCATTAGTAAGTTCTCATCATTTAGGATGGGCTGTTCCTTGATGATAACCTACACATTTACTCAATGCCACCTCCCTCACATGTGTGTGCTGAGGACAATGGGGGTATGAGAGGAGTGTGGTGGCAACCAAGTGCAGTAGCCCAGGCCCACTGCAGGGAAATCTGTGCAGCAAACCTGCTGCACAGTGGTCAGTGTAAAAGCCAGAGCTCTGGCCTGTCAGCATGTTGTGGACACAGGTGAGAGGGGCAAGAAAAAGTTAGGAAGCCTTGGTACAGTGTGAGAGGAACATACCTTTATGAAATATTTTCTATGTGCTGGGCTGTTTAAATATATTATTTCATAAGTCCATCCTATGCCAGTCCTATTAAGTCCTAGAGAAGCAAGGACTTCATCCTGAATATCAGTGGGTAGAGAGAGATTTCCTTACCCCTAAAAAGGGGCTCTTGGTCTGTGACTCACTATACTGAAACCACCTTCTGGAATGTCCTACCTGTAACTCAAGGGCTCATCACCCTGAAAGGGACCCAGGAGACTGCAGACTTACTTTATACCTGGAGAGAGAAGAGATTCAAGTCTGTGCATGCAATTCTCTTGGAATTAAGGAGATGAGTTCTGCAGTCTTTAAGTCTTCTTTCACTTACTGTGAAGGATGCTAAAACTTCAGACTCACACCTTTCAGGTTGATATACAAGACCTGATCAGTCCAGAATCCACTTGGTGTACAGCCACACCTCATGAAATGTGATAATAAGTTTCCTTTTAAAAGAAAGGAGCTTCAGTGCTGAAAATTAAAAATATTCAAATGGGCCAGATGTGATTCCAGTGTAGCTCAGCAGTTCTAACTTAAGGCTTCTATAAAGCAACCAGTAAAATACCTCTGGGCCTTGTTTTTATGCTTCATCCAAGAAAACAAGTTTTCCATGGTCTTGGGAAGCCTCACTACCTCCCATGTGCAGAACATAAACTTGCCACAGCCTGGGATCTTGGGATGGTCCCTATCCCAACAGAAAGTTTCAAAGTACTTTCCTGGAAAAGGTAGGTAGTGGCTACCCTGGCTGGTTTCTGTGACCGATACCTGGCCCATTGAGTTGGGATTTGGCCTCCTGGCCACATCCCACTTCTGCCTGGTCGGGCCTCTGGTCTCTGTATTCCCTTCCCTAGCTGCTGGTCTTGACTCCACCTTCAATCTTTGTGCACCTCCCTTCAGCCCCCGTTTACCTCTGAGCTCATGAATCCCTGACATATGTCTTCCTCTCAACCCATCTTGCCAATGTTGACACACACAAGGTGGTTTGGGATCTGTATCAATCCATTCTTGCATTGCTATAAAGAAATAACTGAGGCTGGCTAATTTATAAAGAAAAGAGGTTTAATTGACTTGCAGTTCTGCAGGCGGTACAAGAAGCATGGCACCAGCATCTGCTTCTGTGGAGGCCTCAGGGAGCTTTAACTCATGCAGAAGGCAAAGGGGGAGCAGGTATCTCACGTGGCAAGAATTGGAGCAAGGGGGTGGAGGATATCACACACTTAAACGACCAGATCTCATGTGAACTCATTTATCACTGAGGGGATGGCCCAAGCCATTCATGAAGGACCTGCCTCCATGATGCAAACACCTCCCACCAGGCCCCACCTCCAACATTGGGGATTGCCTTCCAACATGAGATTGGGTGAGGACAATATCCAAACTATATCAGGATTCTTCATAGCAAGTGGGCATTTTGTTCTCTTAATTTCCAGGTATCTTCTTAGGGTAGGCCAGTGAGTTGCCTTTTATTTCAGATACAGATTTCTGATCAATTATTGAGTACTTACTATGTGCTAAATACTCGACATATGTTATCTTAAATACTCAGGGTTACCTTGGGAGGTATATGTTAATACAACACTTGTAATGGACACAGAATTGTCTGCCTTGAACCCCCATTTGTAGAAACTTCTTACACAAATCTTTATGGTTTCAGCAGGAGCTACTAGATTTCTTTCTTTCTTTTTTTTTTTGAGACGGAGTCTGGCTCTGTCGCCCAGGCTGGAGTGCAGTGGTGCAATCTCGGCTCATTGCAAGCTCCGCCTCCTGGGTTCACGCCATTCTCCTGCCTCAGCCTCCCAAGTAGCTGGGACCACAGGCACCCACCACCACTCCCAGCTAATTTTTTGTATTTTTAGTAGAGATGGGGTTTCACCGTGTTGGCCAGGATGGTCTCGATCTCCTGATCTTGTATCCGCCTGTCTCAGCCTCCCAAGGTGCTAGGATTACAGGCGTGAGCCACCACGCCCGGTGAGCTACTAGATTTCTACATGATCCTACTTCTTGGGCACCCACGATTGATCCAGGAGTGAGCACCTGACAAAGACTGGGCAAATCATTCCCTTTGATTAGTTTGGTACTGGGCATAAAAGATAAAATGAGTTTCATTCTCCGTGTCTGAATAGTAGTAAGTAAAACCCAGGAACCTTTATAACCATGCTTCCCACCACATGAATTACAAAAGCAACTTTTGTGCTTGAGAAAGCAGAACTTTCTGGAAGCAATAATGTGAAAGAGTAAGACAGATGTGGTGGATTAAGACAGACCTGAGTCACAAACCTCATTTTGCCAGTTACTAACCATGTGATTTGGACTGACAATACTATCTAACAGTTGTTGAATTTTTGTGACATACTAGGTACTGTTCCAAAGCTTTATATGCAAGGTCTTAGATGCATTAACTCATTTTATTATCACAATGACAGTATAAAGTATTTTCTATTATCCTCATTATTTTACGTGTGAAGAAACTACAGTCCTGCAAAGTTAGAAATGAGCCCAAATGTACACAGGTGGTTGGGTGCATCTCTTGAGCCTTAATTTCTTTCAAGAAGTAGAGAGAGTACGCTTTGGGAGGCCGAGCAGGCAGATCACAAGGTCAGGAGTTCGAGACCAGCCTGACCAACATGGTGAAACTCCGTGTCTACTAAAAATACAAAAATTAGCCAGGCATGGTGGCGTATACCTGTAATCCCAGCTACTCAGGAGGCTGAGGCAGGAGAATCACTTGAACCGGGGAGGCAGAGGTTGCAGTGAGCTGAGATCGTGCCACTGCACTCCAGCCTGGGTGACAGAGCAAGACTCTGTCTCAAATAATAATAATAATAATAATAATAATAATAATAATAATAATAAAGAAATAGAGTATTGGCTCTTGTACAGAATAGAATTGACATAGCAGGCTTAAGACTGCTATCCTTAGAAAGTCCTGATCACAAGATTGGCCCTTGACTAGCATCTAAGAACTAGGATTTCTGGAGGGTTCTCATCATTCCCCAATAAGAATAGCTCACTATGCTGAAAATGTTTGCTCAAACAATCTGGCTTACACTTGAGGACCCCTGACGTAGTCCACTTCAGGTTTGTTGTTTGAAGTGGAAGATGAAATAGATTCACTACTTTGAAGAGGGTTTGGTCACTGGGCATGTTTATGAAATGGTTAGACCCTCTATGACTGCCCCTGTGTGGAAGGCACAGCCTGCATAGCCCAATGTGGGGGCCCCTGGAACCCCTCCTCCACCACTATCACCATAACTATTTTTAAGTTCCCAATAGTTACACTTTAGATCTGGCATTGTATATGGAATGGCAAAATATTTTGAGATATTTTAGCAACAACGGATGTATTTATTTCAAGAGGTTTTCCAGTGTTTAATAAGGTTGTGCGTGGGGAGACACTTTCCGTTGCTGTATTTTATTTTATTTATTTATTTATTTATTTATTTATTTATTTATTTTATTTTATTTTATTTTATTTTATTTTATTTTTTTTTTGAGACGGTGTCTCGCTCTGTCGCCCAGGCTGGAGTGCAGTGGCGCGATCTCGGCTCACTGCAAGCTCTGCCTCCCGGGTTCACACCATTCTCCTGCCTCAGCCTCCCAAGTAGCTGGGACTACAGGCACCCGCCAACGTGCCCGGCTAATTTTTTGTAGTTTTAGTAGAGACAGAGTTTCACTATGTTGGCCAGGGTGGTGTCGATCTCCTGACTTCGTGATCCGCGTGCCTTGGCCTCCCAAATTGCTGGGATTACAGGCATGAGCCACCACGCCCGGCCCTGTTGCTGTATTTTTAGGATGATTCTCTGGGAAACCAACCACATAGGCCCACTGATGTGGAGGTAGAAAAAACAATCCTATATCCGATAGCGCTGTGAGTGGTCGTCTACTTTCTTTGACAGAAGTGGAAGCAGAGGATCAGAGAAAAGCAACGTCCTGAGTGTCTCACAGGCAGCCCCCGCAGAGTGAGGGACGGGGCCAGGGCTTGTATGCAGCGTTCTCACACCGCTACACACTGCCTTGCCTTGTGATGGGGAGATGGAGTGGGAAGTGGAGAAGATGTGGGGATCCCCCCACCAGGAACTGGCAGCAGGGTGTAAACATTCAGTTCCATCTGAGGCCTGGTTGGCAGCCAAGGAAGGGATGGCTCATTCAAATTCAGCATGGGTGAAGGGAAGATGGGAAGGAGACTAACCCGGTTCCTGCTCACTTGTTAAAGTCAGTTCGTGTATGTAAGTGAAGCCAGCTCTGTGACTACCAATGAAGAAAGAAGAAACCTACTAAGCAGATAATTGAATTCAAAAACAGCCGTTTGGGCTTTAAAATATCTATATGTTTCAGGGCAAAGTGGGGCTCGAGGCTTAAGTTATCCAAATAATAAATTCCATTTCATAACTTACTTGGAATGGCATTTCCCAAAGCAGAGCTATTAATGGTAGATATTCTGGGAAGAAAGGCTGTTTTGGCCTGTAGGTTTGGGCCATGTACTGGTCAACCAAGTTGATGGGTATCTTCACTGCAGGACTTCTCAGAGCCTGCCCATGTGTACCGTGAAACTCTGAGAGAAGATTATACTGTGGTATGTTATTTTATATATACGTACACACACAAATACATATAATATATAAAAATACATATGATATATACTACATATAAATAAATATACACATGTAAATACATTATAATATACACTACTATATCTTATAGTATACAGGATTTTCCAGATTTACTCACTTGAAGATCTTTTTTTCCCATGCCATATCTCAGGGGACCATTATTTCAGGGCTGACATTGGGAAAAACAGTTCTGTATGGTGTCACCCATCTTTTATGCCAGAGAGAACATTTTAGGACAAGAGAAGTGGTTCTAGGAGGAGAAGGATAAGGCTAAAAGGATGGAGGTTAGCCAGTCCAGTGTTCTGGGCCAGATGGCTGGGCTGTGAGCTAAGAGATGCAAATGTTTGTCTCAGGAGAGATGATAGCTGACTTCTTATTCTCTGGAGATTCTTCAAACCTGGACATGCTAAAATCCAAGACTTACAACAGGTATCATACTTGGGAAGGGCACTGATGTCAAGCTAAGGATGACCTCAGCAACTGTAGACACCAGGGATGTTTAACCTGGGGACCCAGGACACCATTAGCACTATACTTCCCCAAAGTCCCCACCTAGGGAAAGGGGCTGTTTTTCCTCCTAACCTCTAGGGAGAAACACAACCAGGATCAGAGCATCAGTGTTTTGGAGAGGCAGAGTTGAGCACCACCCAAAAGAAAGCTTTCCAGAGACTGTTGCTCTCCATTGTACCCTGGGCAGACAGGCCCCTGTGGTAGCTGGCTGACCATCCCATGCCCTCCTGGGAGGGGCAAGGTAAGTTTAAACCCTGGATGAGGTATGATTTCAAAGACCTTTTCCAGCCCTGGGAATTCTGACTCTACATAGTTTGACTTTGTGATAATATTGACCAATGACAGCATTTTCTAATTCCCTTACCCTCTATATTCAATCCAGCAACAAGACCATCATGTTTACCTACCAAATAAGTCTTAAACCAATCTATATCCCTTCACCTCCACTGCTACTCCCTTAGTCCAAGTGGCCATCACTTTATGCCTGGAATACCGCAGGAGACTCTTAGCTGGTCTCGCTGCCTCTCCTCTTGCTATCTTTTAACCCATCCTCCTCAGCAGCCAATGAGTTAAAACCCTTGGAATAAGGGCAAATATCTCATTGTGACCTGCCAGGCCTCCCTGAGCTGGCCTGAGTCTGACTGTCCAATCTCCTCTCCTTCCACCCCCATTTTTGCTTACTATACCCCCACAAACACAGCGAGAGCTCACTTTCCGGCGTTTGCACTGGATGCTTCTTCCCACTGCTCTTCCTATGGTGACTCTTTCTCATCCTTCAGGCATTGGCTCAAATGCCCCTGGCCCCGCCCAAGAAGTTTCTGTGCTCACCCTATCCACATCAACACAGCCTCTATTGCTATAGCTTCTACCCACTCTCTTTCACAGCCCTTTGTCTATTTCCTTCCTGGCACTTAAAACAATCTGAAATATAATTTTTATTTATTTATACTTTGATCCATCTCTGCCATCCCTCCCATTTCCACCTAAAATTCAGGCTTCCTAAGGGCAGAGCCTTTATTTTGTTCACACTATATTCCTAATACCTAGAACAGTGATTGGCATATAGTAGGTACTGAATAGATATTGGTTGAATTAGTTAATTAATGACAGGCTGCTCTGTTTGTTGCGAGATGGAAAGTTGAAAGCCTTAGATGAAGACTCTTCTCTGGGGGATCCCACTGGACATCCCTATGCCCTGTCTCTACTTTCCCACAGTGGCACTGTACCCATAATGACTTCCTCATCTGCACCTACGCTTGGAGTCCCAGTCAGCCCCACCCAGGCACAAGCCAGGGAGGAGGCCTGTTCAATAAGCTCCAGGGTGTTTCATCAGACCTGCACGAGAAGACAAAGCCATTTCCTAAGTGTGAGAATTGCTCACTACAGTGTTAGGAAATCTTCCTCCCTGGACAGCTTTTTAAATAGATTCTCATTTTTCTGAGGTTATTTTGAGCAAACTTCCATCTGGAGATGGAGAATGAGACAAACCAGGAACTTAGATGACCTCAGGAGTTCCTCCCTGATCCTGGCTGAAGGATTCTTGTCAGACCTGCAGTTCCACTGGCGGATTCTCTCTGTCTCCTAAATCATCTGCTTTGACTTCTTCCTCTCCACCTGGGCTCTCTGGATGTGCCAAGGCGCTGTGCATGGAGTCAATGGCTTTGATTAAGCAGCTTTGATCTCTGTTGAGCATCTCAGAATATTATCTTTGCTCTCAGCATCTGTGCCAATTCCCGAAATAGTTTAGCTCAGCCAAGCAGGAGGGGGGCTGGATTGCAAAGTGTATTATATGAGAAATTTAAAAAGAAAAGGCAGCTGCAAACAGTCAGGGGTGTGTGTGTGTTAATGTGGGCACCCATGGCCCCTGGGAAATGATTACCATGCTATCAGCGTGCACCAACCCTGTATTCACATGGCTACCTGCTGCGAGAAAGTGGGGCGCTTGCAGCAGTCAAACCCTTGCGTCACGTGGTAGTCCTGTTGGAGAAACAAAAACGTCAAAGGCCTTTACTTCTATTTACTTGGCTTTTGCTTATTTTCACTAAGAGATTTTGAGATGTGTGCCAGGGCGCGTTCTGCATGGTTGTCTGTCTGGTGTGGACTTGGGTATGTGCACACAGGGGGAATCACCATGGTTTTGAGGTGTTGATTCTATACACAATTATATGTATGTGCCACAGGATGGATGTATTTGCTCTTCTAAATATGTGTGTTATATTTGAGCACGTACATACCAGGAAGTTGGCATTTAATCATCTCCATGTAGTTAAATGCATAAGTGTCTTGGGTTAGTAAGTAGGTACCCCGTGTGTATGTGTATGTGATACCTCTGTGTGCATATGCATGCGCACACACACACACACACACACACGGCAGCCTTTCCGTGAGCTGTGTTGCCCTGGAGGGGGATGGGGTATGTACACAACAGAAGCATGTATGGTTATATTTGCATGGAGGTGAATTCCAGAAAGAGATGCTGGAGAAAAGGTGTTTCATGTGAGGACATTTTGAACTGTAAGTCATTATTTTCTCTACTTTGATGCCCAACCCCTGGGAACCTTGTCCTTGTCTATAGGCCCTCTGGATGTACAAGTGAAAGAAAAATGTCTCTATTTGGGACCCTTCGTTCCTCCAGAGGAAGCATTTTTTTTTTTTTTTTTTTTTTTTATTTTTTATTATTATTTTTTTTTTGGTACTGGCTGTTGCTGCGAGAAGACTTTGTTCCTATGGTGGCCCCAGGCCGGTGGATATGAATTGATGCATCTCCTCTAATCCTCTGTGGTAAAGGCCTTTTGACTGAAGCTAAAGGAAGTGGGAGCCAGGACGGCAGACTGTGGTCTAAGATTGCTTGTGATCCAACCATTCCTGTGGGTTCCTTTGCTCTGAGGATCCCTCAGCTGTGGACCACAGGGCAGCTACAGAAGCCAGGCTCTTGCTGAGACTGGGAGAGTAAAGCCCTGGAAAGAAGTGGTTGATTTTCTGGGGTCACTACAGGGCCTGCGTCTGCAGGAAGAGATTCAGAACTGGTTGGGGTGTGGACCTCAGCTTTTGGACCTCAAGTAAAGGGGGAAGTAGGCAGCAGAGATGAGACCTGAAAATCAGGATAGATGGGCCAGCAGGCCAGGGCAGAAAAACCAGAGCACAAAGGTAGTAACCAGTTTATGGCATTATCTATAGCCCATGTAGAGCTTTGACTGAAGGTTGCATCTGGTATTTTACACCAGTTGCTTGGTTGTGGTTGCCTGGAGCACTGTATTGAAAAGAATTCGTAGGCCAATGAATTCTTATGAGAAAAGAGGTGGATGTATTAGTTTTCTTTTTCCTGCTATAACAAATTACGAAAATTTTGTGGCTTAAAAAGACACAAACTTATTCTCTCACAATTCTGGAGGTTGGAAGTCCAGTACGGGTTTCACCAGACTGAAATCAAGGTGTCAGAAGGTCTGCATTCCTCCTGGAGGCTCTAAAAAGGAATTCATTTCCTTGCCCTTTACAGATTCTAGAGGCTGGTCCTATTCCTCAGCTTGTGGCCCCTTCCTCCATCTTTGAGGCCAGCAAAGACCAGTTTGAGCCTCCCTCATGCTGCATCACTCTGGTACGGACTCTCCTGCCTCCTGCTCTCACTCTAAGGACCACTGGGATTACATCGGATGCATCTGGATAGTCCAGGAGCATCTCCCTATCTCAGTATCCTTAAATTATTCACATGTGCAAAGTCCTTTTTACCATGTCAGATAACATTTTCACAGATTTATGGGATTCGGATGTGAACATCTTTGGGGGCCATAATTCCATCTACCACCATAGGGATAAATTAGTAATGTCTGCCCAGGCCCTGGTATAGGTTTGGGGTGATAAGGATGCCAGATATTCACCATCCCTGGTCTGGCAACTAATGACATGTAGAGTTAGAAAAGGGATATCAACAAGCTGAAAAGGGAAGAAATGGAAACTAAAACTTACTAAGCTTTTACTATAGGCCAGGCACTTGCTATATGATTCAAAAGCATGTCTCATTTATTAGGTTGGTGCAAAAGTAATTGCGGTTTTTGCCATTACTTTTTTTTTTCTTTTTTATTATACTTTAAGTTCTAGGGTACATGTGCATAATGTGCAGGTTTGTTACATATGTATACTTGTGCCATGTTGGTGTGCTGCACCCATCAACTCGTCAGCACCCATCAATTCGTCATTTATATCAGGTATAACTCCCAATGCAATCCCTCCCCCCTCCCCCCTCCCCATGATAGGCCCC
>NW_016803902.1:1452791-1501582 GCF_001698545.2 Rhinopithecus bieti
TTGTGAGATTCTGGTATGTTGTATCTTTGTTCTCATTGGTTTCAAAGAACATCTTTATTTCTGCCTTCATTTCGTTATGTACCCAGTAGTCATTCAGGAGCAGGTTGTTCAGTTTCCATGTAGTTGAGCAGTTTTGATTGAGTTTCTTAGTCCTGAGTTCTAGTTTGATTGCACTGTGGTCTGAGAGACAGTTTGTTATAATTTCTTGCCATTACTTTTAATGGTAATGACAAAAACTATTACTGCAATTGCTTTTGCACAAACCTAATAATTATCACCACAACTCTGATTGGATGAGGTGGAAACTAGTATTTTACAGCTGAGAAAAACTGAAGCCCAGAGAGATTAAGTGACTCTTCCAAAGTCACCCAGTGGTAAATGAGAAAGCAGAAATTCAGAACCAAGTCTAACTCCAAAACTACACCATTGATGGGGCCGAGAACATGGGTAGCTTCTCTCATGCACTGTGATGTCATTAAAGGTCACATTGGCTGCCAGGGGCAGTGATACCTCATTGGCTTGATGACAAAGCCTGGCACTGAGCTTTTCTTAGAACCTGCACCCACCTTGCAGATTATCCCCTGGCTTTGCAAATGGGGTTGAATGAGAGGCCAGGACTGGGGGCTTCAGCCCCATCAGCAGAAATGCTAATGGCCTCTCGAGCAAATGCCAGAAAACCAGAAAATGCACACCCAGCATCTCTGAGTGTGACTTTATACCAACATGCTTCGTGTTCTAATTGCTCCTCCTTACCGACTTTGAGGGGCTGCAGAATGGAGCCCACTGAGAAAAAAAAATGTGGGTGTGGGGTGAGAGCTCTGTTTCTTTTCATACAAATATTCTTATCAGCATATCAGGCCTGTTTGAAATGGGGCAGAGAAGGTTTGGCAGGCGGGCTTCCTCCTTCTTTTTGTCTTTTGTACAGGCAAGCTCTGGGCAGCCACACATGGCTCATAACCACATCTGAGCTGGGGGTGTGTGGTGGTGTGTACCAGGGGCTGAAAACTATTAGAAGTCAGAGGGCAGGAGGAAGAGTGGATTCGGAAGAGTTAGGGTACAGGGTCTGGGGAGCTTCCCAGGGTGTGGTGATGTTGGGGTATATTTCAGGGTGAGGGTGCTGGCCAGAGACAGATAATCATACAACAATTTTCAAATAGTGTCTATACTCCAGGCACTGAGCTAGATGCTTTAAATATAAAACCTTTCATCTTATCAACAACATTGTGAGGTAGGCATTATAGATCTCTCCAATTTACAGACATAGAATATGAGGCTCAGAGAAGTTAAGTAACTTGCACAATATCACACAGCTTGAATGTGGCGGAGCCTAGACTTGAACTCAGATATGACTTATATTACAGCCCATCTCTCTTCAGGCACTACAGGAGGACAACCCCCTCCCATACACCCTCTTCTAGGCCTCCAGATTTTCTGAAGGATTTGCCGCTGGCAGGTGTCAGGAGTATCAGAAAATGCCAGCCCTTCCTGCCACAAGTAGAGGTGGAGTAAGAGACGGCACTTTTTCTCTGCGTCTCTGGCTTGAGCTGCTAGAACTTGCCATTCTGGAGCCTGCGGTCAAGATTGTCCAGATAGATTTCCCTTGGTGAGCTGCCCTCAGCACTTAGAAAACCACAGGCCTAAGGGGATGCAGCTGAGCACACACAAGCCTGCATATTGCGTCCACTGTTGCAGATCTCCCAGGCTGATGGGTTTCCAGAAGACATGGAAATGCTGGCTCTGTTCATCAGTTGATGCCACCATGGAAGACTATAGAGCAGTCCTCAGATCATACCTAGGGTTATAACTGCCCTTTGCCCCCAAAATGTCCCTGCCTTCCTGATCCTCCCAAGCCTGGAAATGCACAAGCCCACTTGCAATACAAAATGAGCATCTGCTGAATGGTCAGTATCTGCCCACCTCCCTCCAGCACCAACATCATCCCTCATCCTCATTATAACTTTGTGAGGCAGATGCGTGACCCCTTTCTAGAGATGAGGAAACTGAGGCTTGGGAAAGCCCCAGGACATGTCAAGCTTCTGCAGCAAGCAGATGGGAGTAGCAGTATTTGCATCTGGATCTTTCAGCTCTTGAACCTGGACTTGGACACCCACACCTTGCTGTGTCTGTAGCCAGTCACACCTTTAGGTTGTGAGCCCTGACCAAGGATGGATGTGGAATAGATGGAGAAAGTCAAGGCTTCTGACCTACACTTTTGTTTGATGGAAGCAGGAGAGAAGAGGTGGACTCTGGGCAAGAGGGCAAAGGTTCTGGCTCTTTCTCCTAACTGTGTCTGCTTCAGAGGTTTAAAAGTAAGCGGTCATTGAGCTCCTATTGTATGCCAGGTATGATGTTAGAACTTTTACATTAATCCTCCCAACTGTTGTGGGTCAGATAACATTAGTCTTATTTTACAAAAAAATGACAACACTGAGCCTTAGACATTTTAGTTGCTTCCCTACGTCGATGTGGGACAGGCTTCTCTGTAGGGGAGGGTGGCCTGATACGCTGTGGTATGCTGGAGTTGGCTTATACTCACACGCAAGAGCCAGCTGTTAATTTTTCAGGAATGTTGTGAGCTACTTGTGAAAAGCAGTCATTATTAAAAATTAAATTTTATAATCTAACAATTAAAACAGTATATTAAAAGCAAAGGTAATAAATACCCAAAACTCATCATTTCTTTCCTACTCTCTATGCTCTTGAAGTTATTTTAGGTCTATTGTTTCCAGATGGTGGAAACAATATATAAAATACTATGTAATGATTTGCTATACACATCTCTTCCCCTGCCACATTCAGTGGTGCCACGGCAGTAGCTTGACATCAGCCATGATGGGAATATTTACACCACAGCAATTGCAGATGTGCTAAATGAGAGCCGGTTTTGTTTTTCCTAGAGAGCCAGCTGATAAACATTTACCTGCACATCACTGCCTGATAGGCCTCAAGCATATCACGTTTCAGAATGGGGCCCTATAGCTCAGAGGGAGTGGCCAAGGGTCATGAGTCTTAGAAGCCCAGTCCACACCGGGATGGCTCTTAGGTTCATTGGGTGCTGGCGTTAGTTCCACTGTTGCTGCTGATCTGTGAGTGAAAACAGCCCTGGAGAGTGGTTGGTGATGGGGCCCCCTGAGAGATCACAGGGGTGGGATTTTTCCACTCTGCGATGGTTAACCTTCAGGATAACAAAAGTAATGTCAAACATCTATCTGTCCTTTGAAAATTATACCCTGTCAGTAACACAATTAAATACTTGTACAGTTATTAGCCAGGTGTAGAGGAATCAGAGAATACAGATACGCCAAAAAGAAATAAAAATTGTCCAAATTTCTGCCACCTAGAAACGATTAATGTTAATATTTTGATGTGTTTCCTATCTGATCTATTTCTATGCTAATTATGGACATTTTTAGTAGATTGTATTACACTTGATGTTTTGTAATTGGGTTTTCTTCACTCAACATTATAAGCGTCTTTCTGTGTTAATTTTTATCCATAAAAGTTTGTTTTAGTGGCTCTATAATATTCTATCATGTGGACTTACAACTCCAGATTTGGGGCCTTTAGGCTAATTCTAGTGTTTCTGTAGTATAAACTCTGCTATGAGGAACATTCTTATCACTAAATCCTTGTAATTCTCCTCAGGATAAATTCTCTAGAGAAAGATTGCTGTGTCAAGGGATATAGAACAGTGCAATATTTGCATCTGGTTAGTGGGCTAACATTCCCACCATTCCACCACTTAATTTGAGCTACAAAAGCTCTAGGGGACTTTCATAATAAGATTATTACTCCTGTGTTTCAAATGACCTGGAGAGAATATATTATAAATAACACTGTCCTGGTTCACTCAGCCTTCTGTCACAGAATACCTAGACTGAATGGCGTATAAACAACAAACATTTGTTTCTCACAGTTCTAGAGGCTGGAAGATCATGATCAAGATGTGGCAGATTTGGTGTTTTGTGAAAGCCTGCTTCCTGGTTCACAGATGGCTGTCTTGTCATTGTATTCTCACAGCGAGAGTGGAGGAGTCTCTCTGGGGCCTCTTTTATAAGGGCACTGATCCCATTCACAAGGGCCCCGCCTTCATGACCTAATCACCTCCCAAAGACCCCAGCTCCAAATCCCATAACACTGGGGATTAGTTTTCAACATATGAATTTGGGGGAATATAACATTCAGACTATCATAAACACATAACCAAATAATAAGAAAACAAGCAGTGCAATTAAAAATTGAACAAAATATTTGAACAGGCACAAAAGACGTATGAATGGTAAATAAGCACATGAAAAGACCCTCAGTATCATTGATAGCCAGGGAAATGCAAAGAAAACGATAGTGAGATACCCGCACACTCCCATTTGAATGCCGAAACACAGAAGTGTGACAAATAGCAAGTACTGGCAACGATGTGAAGCAACTGAAACCTTTTTCTATTGCTGGCAGGAATGTAAAGTGATTTCACCGCTTTAGAAAACGGCAGTTCTTATACAGTTAAGCATATATTTACCATATGTTATGGATTGACTTGTCTTCCCCAAAAAAGATATATTGAAGCTCTAACCTCTGGCACCTGTGAATGTGACCTTATTTGGATACAGGGTCTTTTCAGATAGAATCAAGTTAAGATGAGATCATTAAGTTGGGCCCTAATCCAATATGACTGGTACCCTTATAAGAGAAAAATCTGGAGACAGACACTTGCAGAAGAGAATGCCATGTGAAGACACAGACACAGAGGGAAGGTGGCCCTGTGGAGACAGAGGCAGGTATGGGAATTAGGCTGCCACAAGCCAAGGGCTGGAACGAGGGCTGTCAGAAGCTGGAAGAGGCAAGGAAGAAACCTCCCCAAGAGGCTTCGGAGAGAGCGTGGCCCTGCTAACACTTTGATTTGGACTTATAGCCTCTAGAACTGTAAGACAATAAACTCCTGTTGTTTCAAGCCTCCCACTTGTGGTACTTTGTTATGGCAGCCCAAGAAAACGAAAACGCCACCCACTCTGTGACCCAGAAATGCCATGCCTAGGTATTTAACCAAAAGAAATGAAAACCTAGAGCTACACAAAAGACTTGTTTACGTAGGATCATAGCAGCTTTGTTCATAGTAGCACCAAACTGGAAACAAGCCAAATATCCAACGACAAGTAAATGGGTATGCAAATTGTGGTGTATTCATACAGTGGAATACTACCCAGCAATTAAAAGGAATGAACTTCTGACACGTGCACAACATGAATGAATCTGAAAAACATGCTGAGAGATAGAGGCCAAACAAAAAAGACTAATACAGAATGATTCCATCTGTATGAAATTCCATAAAAGGCAAACTTAATCTTTAATGATGGAAAGCAGAAAGTAGAACTTTTGGGGTGATAGAAATGTATATATCTGATTGCGCTGGTGGTTACAGAAGTATCTCGTTTATAAAAGCTCATTAAAACATAAAATGGGTGTTTTATTCTATGTAAACGATTTCTTAATTAAGTTAGCCTAAAGAGGGAGAGCTATTTGCCTGCCCATTGTCACACAGCTCTGATGGCCAAGCCAGAACCTGAGCCCATCATCTAAGTCTCAGTTCAAGGTAGCTCTTGGGAGAAAAAAACCACCCCACTAGGTCTGTAAAAAGCCATTAGGTTTGTACAGACCTCTTGACACACTTCAAGAGCCTTTTCCTGGAAAGCATTCTTCACAGCTAATCTCCAGGGAGAACATCTTTTCTCAAGGGTTCTGTAAGAGCAGAGAGATTAAATAAGAGCCTAACTCAAGCATTTTCAACCTGCCAAGCCCCAAGGTGGAGAAGAGAGGTCTGGGTACACTTCCCTTGGGACACAGGGATGGAGAATTTCAGAAACTGTGATGCACAGGAAACATACAATGTGCCATGTCTATAAGATGTGCTTTTTGGAATGTTCTTCACTGCACACCCCAACAGGCCACATGGCTGCAGAGGTGCCCACATCGATGAGTGGTCAGGCCACGCCTTGGGTTGGCAGTGTTACCCAGAGGTCAAGATTTCCCTTTCAGCATGGGCGTGTGGAACCTCAGTTTCCTCATTTTAAAGGAAGCACATGACACCCGCTTTGAGATTTCACTGTGAGAAGTAAGTGGGATGATGTATGTGAAGCACTTAGCACTATGTGGCATGAGGTAAAAGCTCAATGCATGGAAACTTGTTTTATAATTTGAATTATTACCAATCCTGACTCATTTAAGAGCCTGTGGAGGATCTGAGTGGGAAACTGAGGCTGAGTAGACCAGCTTAGCCATCCACCTTAGCCCTCATAGCAAAGACAGGGCAGATGGCAGCCTTGAGAGATGGCATCTGTTTCTAAAAACCATTTCTGGCAGGGTGAGTCATAAAGCATAATAGGATATGCTTTTTCTTTAAACCTGAAGGATGAGTATTTAGTTACAGCAGATCTTTGAGGACGTTGAGTGCTAGCGTAAGAAGGCTGTACTGCATTCTGTGGGTAACGGTGGACCATAGAACACCCTGGAGCAAGGAGTGACCTTATTTCATAATAACCTGGATGCACAGTGATTAATCCAAGATATTAACCAATTAAATGAAGTCTATTAGAAAAAAATGCCGTTTGTACCCGTACAATCCCAGCTAACAGAAGCCTTCATTCAGAATCTTCCCCACGGTCAGGGGCTTCAAGGAGTGCTTGGAGAAATCTTGGTTTATTATAAGTGTCCTCAGGACCAACTTCATTCCAGGGCTGCTCCGATCTGAAGCCAGCAGAGCTGACATGAAGGGTGGGTTATTGTGGGGTCTTGGGTCAAGGCAGCCTCCATCCCAGCCCCTCTGCAGAGGTGCTGAGGACGTGGGCCAAGGGTCAGCTGTGAGGGTTGGCCAGTTAGATATTTCTCTGAATAAACTGTGATATGCAGTGAGGAATCAAGGCTTCCCCCAGACCCTAGCATCCTTGATTGTCTAGGCTTAGGTTTGTGCACAAAGAACTGTTGGTTTTCCCCTCTTTCCCTCCCGGGCAACACCACCACCCTTTTCTCCCTTAGCTTCGCAAGTAACACATGCATAAAGCAATGACTAGCACAGAAGGATGTGTGGTAAAAAGCACAAGTGTTGATTTAACCTCCATGGCTGTCCTGAGTCGGCTTTCCCACTGCCCAGAGGCTGTCACCAGTTTGGTGTGTAGCTTATGCATCTACGTGCAGCTATGTCCATAAATGACTACAGAGCTTTTTTAGCATAAATGGAACCATCCCATACATAGCATTCTCCACCTTGCTTTTTCACTTGGCAGCTTTCCATGGCAGCACAGAAATTTGCTTCTTTCTCTTTAATGGATGCAAAGCATTTCATAGTTTGCATGGACTACAATTTATTTAACCAGTTTCCTGTTGATGAGTGTTTAAGCTGTCTCCACTTTTTCTGAGGCCATGAAGCATTGGTTTTTATTTGCCAAAGCTCCAGGGTAGGCAGAGATTGTCCAGCCATAGGCACCAACTATAAACAGTGCAGCTTCTCGGTAGCCGTCCTTTCTCCATTCTCTTCTTGAGGCTCCCCATTCAGCTCAGCCTCTCCTGCTCTTGGCCTTAATAGCATGTGACACTTGGCATAAGAGCCACTGAGCAACAGAGGAGCTTCGTTCTATCTCTGATGTGACTGTGTTTCTTTAAGTGCTCTTGTTAATGTTTCATGATGGATGGCGGTGAAACATGGGAAATGTACCAGCCTGAGTTCTTAAAGTATCTGCTCACACTGACTTAATGTATTCATTTATTCAGCGTGACAGTGAAAGTAAAAAAGTACTGTGAATGCATAGGCAAACTTCAGAGGGAGAGTAAGGAGGACAAGAAGAAGAGAACTAACATTTATTAAACCTCTTCTAAGTGCCAGGCATTTTACATTTGTGAGCTCATAAATACTCCTTACTGTACCCAGAAAGTTGCTAATACTATTCCCATTTTGCAGATAAGAAAACTCAGTTGATGAAACTTATCCAAAGACATGTAGACAGGCAGAGCCTGGCATCAAAACCTCATGCTGTTTCTGTCCAATTCTGCTGCCCTGGTTGCTGTGTTATTGGAAGATATCAGAGATGGTTAGGCATGACAACAATAGCTAACATTTATTGGGTGCTTACTATGTGCCAGGAACCATCCTAAGTTCATCCTGTATATGAACACACTTGTAAGGATGTGAGGTAGTGAACCACTGCTATACCCATTTTACAGATGAGGAACACAAAGCTTAGAGAGCTTAAGTAATTTTCCCATGGTAACGCATCCCAGCTGGCAGAGTTGGACTTTGAACCTGAGAAGACTGATGCCTGAGCTACTGGGCAGAGCCACTCCACCTCCCACACTTCCCTGGATGATCAGACAGGACAGACTCTTAGGGGTGACCAGAAAGATCAAAGAGCAGCCTCACACTCCTCCAAACCACTGGTTGGAAAAGGAAGATTGTCCAGCTGATCCCTTGGTTTTCAGAGACAAGCCTCTGTTGGGGGATCGGGAGGAGGTCATTTTCAGAACATTTGACTTGAGAAAACCTTTCCGTGCAGGGGCTCAGCAGTGTCCGCTGGTCTTGCTGTGCTATGGTTATCTCACAGCACAGCTTCAAGCTAAGTTGCCATCTAAATAGCAAACAGAAATGACGAACTGCAGAGCACTGAGGAGTGGCATGCAGAGACCATCATTACCAGGAAGAAGAGCTGCAGGAGGCGCTCTGGGGTCAGTTCTCAATAGCAAAGGCCCATCCCTTGTTACAAGGGCCTCTACCTTACTGGTTTGCGTGGTGCGTCATACTTTACTGGACTCTCCAGCTCAGCATTCATCTGGCAGAGGGGCCAGCAAATGCAGAGCCCCTGAGGCTGGAGGCAGCTTGGTGTGTGTGAGGAGCAGAAAGAAGGCCATTGTGGTGAAATGCCGTGAGTGAGGGGGGAGAGGCACAGACAGGAGATTGGGGAAGGAGCACAGACCAGATCATGCCCAGGCTTGAAGGTCATGTTAAAATGTTGGATTTCACTCCATGTTTGAAGGGAAGGCATTTATGTTTTAATCCGATCTCTCTGGTTGCTGACGAGTGAATAAATAGGCAAAGAGTGGAGGCAGGGGGACTTGGTAGAGGGTGAACCTGGGGACCCAGACACACCCACATCAACTGAGATCATGGCCCCAGCCCAGGCCCAGTGACTTGGAATCTGCATCCCCCCGGACTCCCGTGAGATGTAATGCTCTAGGGGGAGACAACGGTTACTTGGACTAAGATGGTTACCATGGAGGAACGAAGAAGCAATTGGATTCAGGATATATTTTATAGATGGAGCTGGCAGTGTTCACTTGTAATTTGGATTCTGTGTGTGAGGGGAAAAATGAATCAAGGATATCACCTAGGCTGTCCACCTGAGCACCTGGGAGAATGCAGGAGCCATTTACTCAAGTGGATACACTGCGGGAGGGAAAGGCCTGCAGAGGGAATTGGGAGAACCAAGAGATCCCCCCGATTGTAATGCATTTGAGATGTTTTCTTGATGTCCAAGTGGTGCTGTTGAGTGGGAATTTAGCTCTACAGATTCAGAGCTGAGGGGAGAGGTTGAGGCTGGGGGTGTATTAAAATCCATGGGAATGCCTAGAAAGTATGGATAGAGATGAGTAAGACCAGTGGCTCAACCTAGCCCTCTGCTATTTAGAGCTGAAAAAAGCAGGAGAGTCCAGGGTAGATCAGGAAGGCTACTATGATTGCCACTCCTTTCTGAGCATACAGTTTGTGCCAGGTACATACATGTTTTGTTTGTTTGTACTTCCCAATACAATTGAGCAATTGGAACTTATTTTATACATTTAATATTTTAAAAAACCACCCTGTGGTTCAGAGAGGGTAGGTATCATTTGAGGATTTGAACTCAAGTTAATTTTCAATGCCCATACTCTTTTGATTATGGCAGATGGCCAAGTTGACTGTGTATATGAGGGAAATACGCCCATATCTGAGTTGTTGCCCGTTTCCCATCATGCTGGTGCTTCCCACTTCCTTCACCTTTCTGAAATCACTCCTTCTCTGTATTCTGAGAGGGCGAGAAACATGTGGGTTAGTGATAACAGGCGGGGTAGACCAGATGGGGAGGGCCTTGAGGGAAAGGCTGTTCTAATGTCCCTCACCCTCCAAGCAAAGATCATCTGCTCCTCTGCGGCTCCAGACCCCTATGCGGGCAGAAAGTGGGTCAGGAAGGCATGAAGAAGAGCTCAGAGTCTTGAGAGGATGAGACAAGCAACAGGTCCAAACAAGGATCCCTCACCAGGAAGGGGAGCCCAGGGTGATGAATAGGAACAGCTCATCAGAGCAGGGACAGAGGCATGGGGTGATAGAGACTCAGGTGTTAGATCTGAGAACAGTAGGGGACATGAGCTGGGGAACACAGGTATTATTAACAATAATAGATCAGGTATTATTAACAATAAAAGCTACTATTTATCAAGCACATACTATGTAACAGACACTGTTCTCTGGACTTTTGTTTGCATTATAGTCATTTAATCACAAACAGTAATAGATTTTACTCCGTGCTAAATAAGCATTCTACATTTATAAACTTACTTAATTTTTCACAGCAATCCTATGATGTGGGAACAATTATAATCCCATTTCACAACTTAAGAACCTGAAGCACAGAGAGGTTAAGTAACCTGCCTAGGATCGCACAGTGAATAAGTGACAGAGCCAGCATTGGAGTAAGGCTGCCTGACTCCAGAGTTTAGACTTTTAGCTATTATTCTATAGTGAGCACTTAACACATAGAAACACATTCAATCATCACAACAGCCATGTAGATACTATTATTTTCTCTATTTTACAGATAAGTAAAGTGAGTCTTAGGAGGCTATGTGATTTGTTCAAGGTCACAGAGTTGGAAGGCAGGGGAACTAAAATGCTGACCGGGTCTTTGCATGGTACCAGTGTTCAAACTTTTAACCACCAGCCATAGCATCAGACCCATGCCACCTGGTGGAAGGTAGAGGTGGCAAAGAGAATGCTTTATGCTGAGCCCTTTGAATGTGGAAGCCAGGCTCCTTAAATCCTCTTACTGAGGGTAAGATTGGCTCTAGATCTGGGTGAACCCCAGCAGTATCCCCGTGCAGGCTCTCACTGGCTCATGAGAACTAATTGCTTGTGTCACTTCCTAATTCTGCATTCATGGCACCACATTGATTGCCTGAAATCAGCTATGGTGGGAGTATTTACATCATGGAAATCAGAAAATTCTAAAAGCAGGGGTTATTTTTCCATGAGAGCCAATATTCCAGTACACGACTGATTAGACTTAAGCTGACATTTAGAATCAAGGGTGCTCAGCTGGAGGCACAGGAAAATTATAGAGTCAGGAAGTCAGGTACCTCTCTCCACTAGTCCTGGGGAAAACAAAATCAGCAAAACATTCGACAAACACAAGGTTAGCAGCTAAAGGATGCTCTGTCTTTGTACCATGAGGCCCTGGGAGTACTTCAGTGAGTTAAATAGATGTATTGCTGACTTTGGGAAGCTTATAGTCCAAGAGGGAAGATGGATAATATAAAGAAAACTAAAGAAATTTAAGTGTACAATTTCAAGTTGTAATATTGTGAAGGACACAGAGAAGAATCTAATTGTATAAGATGTAAGGGAGGTGACTGTAAAGAATTGGCATTTACACGGGAGACCTCTGGTATGAAAAGGAGCCAGCAAGACTGAGGTAGGCAGAAAAACTTGATGAAGACTGAGTGTTGGCAACAGGGTGGGCAAATGCTGGAGGCCAGTTCAGATGGAGTGTGTAGTGGGCAAGAAGCATAAGCTATGGCCAAATGGTGTAGGGCCTTGTGGGACACAGTAAGGAGTTTGGTGCAATGGGAAGGCATTGAAGAAGGGTCTTAAGTGGGAGTTAATGTGCTGGGAGGTGATGTGCTCTAATTTATGATATTAAAAGATGACTTTGGCTGATGTATGGAAAGTAGGCAGACAGGAGAGTGGTCAGAGCAGAAGTATGGAAATAGCAGGAATTCAGGCAAGAGATGATGGTGGCCTGGGCTACATAGGGACACATTGGAGATATAAATAGGAAGCAGAATCAACAGGACGAGCTAAGGGATTGACATGGGCTGCAAGGTTAGAGAGAGGGTGGACTCAAGGATGATTCATTAGTCTAGATCTCAGTTTCCTTGAGACATTAGAGACAAGAGGCTCGAACCAGAATTCCTGAATTTCAATCCTGACCCTGCCATCTACTAGCGGTATAGACTTGGGCAAGTGATTCAATCCCTGAGAGCCTCAGTTTCTCCATCAGTAAAATGGAGATCATATTAATTTCTACTTCACAGGGTTGTTGTGATGTTTCAATGAGTTACTGTCTATGGAGTGCTTAGTATAATACCGGAACATAGTGAGCACTACACAAAAGAACTATTATTATTATTGCTATTAATACTAGCCTATTGATTATTTCTCTGCCTACCATTAAGACATTGAGCCTTTCCAGGCAAACAACTCTTGTTTGGAAAGAAAATGTTCTGGAGAAGAGTACCCCAGGCATCCTTCTTTCACTGTTTGTGTTCCTTTCCCCAGCATGAGTTTGGCAGGCAAAGCTGTTCAAAGTAAACACAGGTTCAGTGCTGCAGAAAATCTCAGGTTTGGTAGCACAGCAAAACCTGGACCAAAGGAAACAGGCTTGCTTTATGTCGACCTCACTTGGTCACTGCATCCCAGGGGCTGCCCTAGCAGGGCTGGTGCTTTCTGGCAGACAGGGCCTGGATCTGGGAGCTCTTCACCCGTCTGGTTCCTTTTCTCGTGTGGCTCAGGATGAGTCACCACTATCACTCACCACTTCCTGGCCTGGACATTATGGTTCATATGTTCCTGAACTCGACACCCAGGCAACAACAAGAGATGGAGTCCAGAAGTGGTACTGGGCAATGTCAGGAGAAATTAGAGGTCCACAGGGTACTAGGGAGGAGGAGAAGCTGCCTAGGAAGTACGTCAGATCCCAACAAAAGTCAGAATAACCTAACTGCCTCTGGTTTCAGACATCTAGACTGAGCATTCCTCAACCCTTCTGATCCCATGTCCCGCCAGTCGAGAAAATGTGGACAAGATATAACAAAAGTAATAGGTAGCTCTGTTTGCTTTCACGATATAAAATTATAATATTGAATATAATTTCTAAACATTTGTCTGCTACTCCAAGGTTCTGAAATAAGCCTGAGGGTAGCATGCCCCCAACTGAGAATGGAAAATTGTCCTTCTAACTATAGTAATAGTAGTAATCATAATAGCACTTTTCTGTGCAAATGCCCTAAAAATTGAGGGAAAATGGGGCTTTTGTTTGGTGTCACTCGTTTTTTAATTGTGGTAGAAATATACATAACATAACATTTACCATTTTAATCATTTTTAAGTGTGCAGTTCAGTGGCATCAGGTACATTCACATTGTTGTGCAACCATCTCTACCATCTATCCCTAGAACTTTTTCATCTTTCCAAACTGAAACTCTCTACCCCTGAAATAATAACCTTCCACCCTGTCACACCAGCTCCCAGCCCCTGGCAACCACTATTCCACTTTCTGTCTCTATGAATTTGGTACTCTAGGTACCTCCCGTGAATGGAATCCTATAGTGTTTTCTCTTTTGTGTCTGGCTCACTTCACTTAACACAATGTCTTTAAGGCTCATCCATGTTGTGGCATGTGTCAGAATTTTTTTCCTTCTTAAAGCTGAAAAATACCCTACTGTCTGGATATACCACATTTTGTGTATCCGTTCATTCTTCCATGGATACTTGGGTTGCTTCTATGTTTTGGCTATTGTCACAGTGCCACTGTTGACACTAGGTTTGAAGAGGTGATTTAAAGTCAAAAACATCATAACAATAAAAGACCTGGGTATTTTCTGTTTGTACAGTATTTAAACTTGTCAGAGCGCTTCAAAACTAAGATGTAAAGGGAAAAAAATAAGTGTTTGAAGACCAGACAGGCTTGGATTGTAATCCTGGCTTTGTAGCCTCACTAGTTGTGTGCTCTGGGATAAGTTCCTTAAATATGCTGTATCTCAATGTCCTTAATGTGTGAAGGAGTGAGGACATTGTGCCCAGTGTGGAGAGTTATTATGATATTTAATAAGAGGACAAGTGTGAAAATGTTGAACAGAGTCTGACATTTAATACTCAATGGATTTCATTGTTGATTTCATGTTATTTCTTTGTATCCATTCAATTCAAATGAGAATCTATAGTTAGGTAGGACATTTATCTCATGTAATAAGGAAACTAATGAGACTAATTGCTACTCAATTAATTAATGGCAGAAGTCAGATTGGAACCCAGGTCTCCTGAATTTGAGGTGAGGAATGATCAGGCATCAAGTCACATTTAATGTATATGTCCACCCCAATCAATTGCTAGTGGCTGCCTGGAATGCAGTGGGAAAGTGCTGGGTTTGATTAGCAATGTCTGCCATAGTTGTGGGAATGGGAAGTGGAGATACAGCAGCCACATGTCTGCTACCTCTGGCTTAAATTATAGCATCGTTTAAATTCTTTTTAAAAATGTCTGAAGAGGAAGATCATCTTCTGTGTGTGGTTTTAAACACGTTTATTACAAAATTAACAGAAAAAAAGGTCAAATGAATATGAGACTTCTAGTTTACCTACCATCAAAGACCAGAAGGTTGTTATCCAAAGTGAGTAAGAAAAATATTATGATTGTAGCTGATCCCACAGCAGAAGGCTGTTTGCTGTGGTCAGCGTCACTCTGAGTATCAGACTAAAGCAGCTGCCTTCTCAAAGTGGCCTTACTATCAGTGGGGTGAGGCAGGAGGTGGAAACACCTGATAGAAACTGGTTGGCGAGGTTAATTGCATATAAGACCAGATCCCTGCCTCCTCAGGGAGAGAATAGCAACTGTTACTTCTGCCTACCTTTCAGCCTTTCAGACTCCATGTGGGCCCCATGCCCCACGTGTTCTTCCATTCTTGCCAACCACCATGTGTCAGGCAGCTGGAGGAGTGACTGTGTGGCCTTCAGTTGTCTGGCACCCCAGTGGCACCAGACAGGCCTGCCTGTGAGCCTTCTTTCCATTCAGCTGCTTCCTTAAGATGAAGCTCTGCCCACTGGCTCAGGAATTCCTATAGCAGGACATAGGCTTCCTACAGTTGCACCTGCCTGTCTCACCCATGCCTGAGACACTGAAGCTTCAGGTCCAGTGCCAGGTGGACCATGCCTTTTGACTACCTTTTCTGGGCTGAATGCCCTCCTCTTGCCACTCCATATCCTCATTTCTTGTACCTGGGACCCAGATGATGCCTGCTAGGGCCTTCCTGACTCACAGAGGACCTACAGTTAGCTTGAGTGCCACATTCCATGCCTCGTGGAGGTCCCAAGCCCTCCCAGGTTTCAGTCAATTCCTGTTTGGGGAGTGGTAAGGGTAAGCCATTTGCCCAGTGCCCTGAGATCCCACACTTTTCCTCTGTTATTGACTAACCCTTTTCCCCCAACCAGCCCATGTTGACTCTGTTCTCATCACATCTGCTCACCTGGAAACCCAATATCTCTCACATGAGACAAGGTGTATGTGTGTAGAGTGTACTAAAGATTTGCTGGAGAGAGAGAGGGGATATATATTTTAGAAATGTATGTAATTTCATATTAAATATTAGACATGGTGTGTGTAATAAATGAAAATAACACAAGCTGATGTTTATGGGGTGCTTATTATATGGTGGGCATTGTGCTGAGCATCTTATATACATTATCTGATTTTACTGTCCCCACAACCCCATGAATTAGATACTACCGTTACGTCCAATTTGCAAATAAAACAGAGGCTTAGAGAAGATAAGAAACTTCTGAGGTTACACAGTCAGGAAGTAGCAGGGCTAAAGAATTGAACTCAGGCAGTCTGACTCCAGGACCTGTAATCCAAACACTGTTCCTGTGGTCCCCCGTCCCCAACCCCCACTGATAATGGACTTTTCATTGTCTGCTCCATTGCCATATAGCACCCAGCCTCACACCATCCTAGTGGCATATTCTCTTTTTCTAGCTCCCATTGGTTATCCTCCTTCCTTCTTCATTTTATCTCCTGCTTTCCAGATGAACATAGAAACTACAATATTTTCTCCCTCTATTATTCAAAACAATTCAAGTCTCCCCAGCCCGTTGCTTCCAGCCTCTGCTTCCATCTTGGATTCCATCAAAGTTCTCAGCAGAAAGAACAAAAAGAGCCTCACATACAATAACATCCATATATCTTTGATGTTAGGTGTATGGACTCATCTTCTAATACATGTTTTCTGCTATGGGGCAGGGATGACAACCATGTAGCATGTGACTACCACTCCTCACTCCCATACCCATGGCAGGCACCGCTAAGTACCAACAACATTCCTTCCTGCCGAGTCCAGACCACAGCTTCAGAATCCACAGCACAGAGCACCAGAAGGCCACTATCAACTTATCTGTTCTGTTATGTGATAAGAAATCTTTCTTTCCTCTCAAAGGATGAGGCCACAGCTATACAGGTAGGGAACCAGACTTCCCTTGAAGCCATAAGGCAAAACCCAACTTCAATCATTAAAGGACACCAGAACTTGATAGATGGGCCTTAGATTGAAATTGATTTCTTTCTCTGAGCCTCCCTCTTTTTTAGTTTAGGCTCTTTTGATCGAAGCCTCCTTTGGGTGAGAGGAAAAAGTCAATCCTTCATCATCTGGATACAGATCCTATAGCTGGGCATGCAGGCATGGATGGGGTCTTTTGCAGATGCCAGACTGAAGGTGATCTAGATTTGCCAGTTTCCTAGTCCTGCCTGTGCTTCCCTGTTGCTATCCCTGGGCTTTTAGTCATCACGTTTCATGTCCCAGCCTCGTTATGACTGGTCAGCAGAATATTAATGGAGAGGTCGTGAGTCCAAGCTTAATTTAGAGCCATTTATAGGATAAGCACCAAGCCAACATAGTAGTAACAGGATTGACTGCAGACATAAGTCTCCCAAAAAAGGAATTGAGTCTGCCATCTATACAGTTTCCAGCAAGCCTTGTAAATGGGTAGGTTACAGAGCTCTGAATCTCAGTAGAAACTGACAGTAAGATACTACCCAATTCTTGGGCCTCAGCCTACCTGCCTTTGACCCATTAACTATATTTTGAAGGCTTTACAACACCAGGAAGCCTTTACCGTGGTGGAGAATGTTGAGTTTCACCTCTCAAAGGAAGGAGAGGAAATGGAAGAACATGTATTGAACACCTACTATGTGTTGCAATAGGCTAGACATATTTATATTCATTCTCACATTCCATCCTCAGAGCAGGGTGTGAGAGAGAGGTTTAGCTATATCTCTTCACAGAAGAAAAACCAAGAGCTCAGAGAAATTAAGTAACTTGCTCATGTCACACAGCTGATGGGTAAGTAGCAGACCTGGCATTCAGACCTAAGTCTTGTGAAACTCAAAAGCCAAGAATCATATCACTTATGTTGCATTTCCTGTGGGGGTTGGAGAGGGAGAGGTAGTCCCAGGTTTAAGAGGCTGAGCTAAAGGGCTGGACAGAGAGGGAGCCATTGTGTAGCCTGATGCCAAATCAAGAGAACAGACACTGTCACTCAAATCCAAGAAGCAAGAGCCATGCCTGCAACCTCTGCAGGAACAGTAGCTTTAACCCTGTGGCTCCTGAAGCTCTCTAGGCTGCAGCCAACTGGCCAAGATCCTCTTTTACTCCCACAGTTCCCTGGACCTAGCACTCCTTTCAGGTCTATGGAGCCGATGCTGTTTCTGAGGCAGCTAAGCTGAGAAGCAGATGGTGCATGGATGAGGGGGCGGTTGCCTGACATCCCTTCTGGAGCTCCTGACAGCTCATGAGCCTCTCCTCCTCCCCATGGCAGCTCTGCTCAGGAAGCTTAACCCAGGAAAAGCCTTGTGGCTTATTTTTTCTAAGGAACTGGCTCTTCTGTAAAATGGGGATATTAATATTTATCTGGAAGAGCTGTTGCTAGTATTAAACTCAATACATGTAAAAGCCCTAAGAGACTATAGATGCTCAGCTGGGCATTACTATTATTATCCCTTGATTTCAAAATAGACATTTGAGGACAAGCCTATCTCAAACTTCTCACCATCAAAAGTATTTATAATCTTCTCTTGGAAGAGCAGGAAAGCATGATGGGCTCAAGTTAATAGTGAAACATTTGGCACAGTGTTCTTATCACTCTTCTTATAAAGAACTTTTTCAATCAACCAAAGTATAAGTAAATATACTTATGATTGATTACAACTATAATTGAAAGTTATTTCATTGTAGGATTATGAATCAGAACATAATTTCAAAGAATGCAGAATCATCATCATCATTGTCATCTTCATCATCGTCATCACTATCATTATCCCATCTTCATCACAACCACTTTCCATCCAGGCAATTGGACCTTTCTCATTATTAGTCTCAAATCACCCACATGCCTACAAGTAAGATATTATAAATCCCCTTCTATAAGTAAAATAAAACTGAGCTTTCAAGACGTTAAACAGCTATGCAAGTTCAAATAACAAAGAATCAGTGTAAGAATTTGAATCTGTTCTCTCTGACGTTAAAACCACATGCTCTTCCCACTCTATTCACCAGCTTTCAATATTTAATGTAGTTTCTTCACTGGCCAGACCAACCAGGATTCTGATTCAGTTGCTTTAAGGTGGGGCCCAACACATATAATGGAATCCAGATGCACGTTCAGCAATATTTGGGATGGCATAGAAAGGTCACATTATGCCTTTGCAGAAACCAGTCGTTCCTCCTGTCATCACAGTACCTACCCGGCCAGGTGTTCTCAGTAACTCCCCCTCCAGCAGCCGTAGGCAGCAGAAAATAACCACCACTCAGTACTGCTATCATTGAGGGAGATCTGGGGTGGTGGCCTCAAGTGTGGGTGGCCTGAACTCTGGATGTTTGCTTCTCCCCTGTAGCCTAGTAGGCTTCCAGTCAGATTGCAGAGCTTGGGGATATCATGATGGGGGCTTGGTGGACACTGATGGCTGGGGCTGAGATGATGCCCTTTCTCCGTCTTTACTTCCTCCTTAATATACTTCTTTCAGTTTCTAGACTATGCTCAGGACCTTCATACATGTTGCTCTCGAATGTCCTTCTTGCTCATTCCGTCCGTTTACCTCCACCTCCACCTTCATCTTCTTCTAGCTCAATGAGACTCCACCTGGCCTCTCATGATAGAATCACTTAAGGAGCTTTTAAAAATACTGGTGTTTAGGTATCACCCCAGACTAACTGAATCAGAATTTCTGGGGGTAAGACTCTGACACCACTATTTTTATATAATTCTCCAGGTTATTTTCATATGCAAACAGTTTGAAAACTGCTGATTCTAGTTAATTCCCACTTGATTTAAATGCCACTTCCTCCAGAAGGCCCTCCCCAACCTCCCTCCCACCATAATCCAACTCCCCCAACCCCCAGAATAGACCCAGCCCCTCTCTGTGTGTTCCCATTGTCAGTCTCCTCCAAGAAGCTGCTAGCTGTGTGGACATAGCAATACTGTCCCCATTGTCCCCGGGTTCTCAGAGCCAGGGCCTTGCACAGAGGACATGCTCATTCTTATTTGCTGAGTGATAGAATAAAGTCAAACAGATTTGTAGAAGTTGAACAATTATGCACTGGTGCCTGCTCTATGCTAGACCCCGTTGTAGGCTCTGGGGATTGAAAGCTCAGTAAGGCATGGTCCTTGACCTTGAGATGCTCAGAGTCAGCAGGGAAGACCAACAGGGACAGATAATTACAATGCGGTATCTGACTGTGGGCGCAGGTAGAAGGCTGGCAATTTCTTCAGTCCAATCCAGATGGCCAATTCCTGTGGGTGTGCTTTGGGGGCACCAGGAGGTGGGGAAAGAGAGTGAAGAGGAGGAGACAATTCAGTTGGTGTGTTGTGGGGCCCAGGGCTTGGACTGGGGTGTGCTGGAGGAGGAACCATCCAGGATCCCCTATGCCCAGTGCAGATCCTAGAACGTAATAATACGTGCTTATTAAGAGCTTGTTGAGTGAGTGAATGAATAAGCAATAGAATGAGACAAGTCAATGTATAATCTCTGAGGAACTGGAGAACTCACTGGGCAAGTATCAATGTGTATTTTGTAGACTTCTTTACTATGAGATTAGCTAGAAGCATACAGCTTGTAAAGCAGTGGTCTGTGGGTTTTAGGCCCAGAACAGTGTCATGGTTAAAAGAACACAGTTCAGAAACCAAAAGGAATTTCAACATAACTCAAGTCCTTTATTTGTATTCCTTAAACACCATGAAAGGGACTTAAAACCCGCAATCACACATCTCAAGGTGTTCGTTTCCTTGTGTTTTAGCACTCTCATCCACGGCCCTTAGACTTCTAAGGTCCCTTGGAGCCTGTCTTAGCTAAATCCCCCCAAACTCCCCCAGCCCAGACCCACAGGCCCATCCCACCTATTCTCCCCCTCTATTCCCAGGTCAAGAGGACGACACTGGCAGGACCCTCCTGGGAACAGAGAGGACAGAGGAAGGAGAGAATCAGAGCAGGCAGAGCAGGAGGGGAAGGGTTACAAAAGAGAATATTTTTTGGTCCAATGACATATAAGATTTGCATTTCACATATGAAATATTGTTTCCATCAATTGCCTCAAAAAGTATCCCTGCGGCCGGCCGGGCATGGTAGCTCACACCTGTAATCTCAGCACTTTGAGAGGCCAAGGCGAATGGATCACCTGAGGTCAGGAGTTCCAGACCAGCCAACATGGTGAAACCTCGCCTCTACTAAAAATACAAAAATTAGCCTGGCGTGGTGGCTCACACCTGTAATCCCAGCTACTCGGGAGGCTGAGGGATGAGAATCTCTTGAACCTGGGAGGTGGAGGTTGCAGTGAGCCGAGATCACGAAATTGCACTCCAGCCTGGGCACCAGAATGAGATTTGGTCGCAAAAAAAAAAAAAAAAAAAAAGTAGCCCTACGTTCCACAGTCCAGTGATTTGAAGTGTGTTTGTAGCTCAATGATGATCTTGCATCATCTCAATCCAGGGTGGGGCCCCCTCTTCCTGTCCCTCCTCATTCAGGCCCTTGACTCATCCTTTGTTTCAAGGCTAGGTTGAAGACAGGGACGCTGAGCCACCTTGCCCTGGTGTCCAATATGTGGCTGCTCAGAATTCATGCTCTTTCCCATCAGCTCATCTGCTTGCCAAAATCAGAAGTTAGGCTGCAGGCTCCCTGGCTGTCTCCCTTAGGGTATTAGTTAGTCTGCTGTCTAGGCAAAATGCAGGTAACAGACAGTAATCTCCTATTTCATGCTTGTTGAGTGTTTCTGTATACACGGCAGGCCTATGGAAGACAATTAAGAAACCTTGGATTTTCATTTCTTGTCCATTCTCTTGGGATGCCAGCAAAATGAAGGACAAGCAGACAGGTGAATGGACAAATCAATGGCTGGACAAATGATGGCCATATATGGCCATTAGAGAGATGGATAGCTCTAGCAGGTGCGCCAGATACAAAGAGACAGTACAGCCGGCGCCTACAATTTGTTGAGCTATTCCTCAGTGCCAGAAGCTACACTGGGCCTTTTTATATGAAAGGCCGTTTAATTGCACAAGATATCTGCAAGATGGGCTTCACTGCCCACTCCCCACAGGCTCCAGCCATGTTGGACACCTATATTCACTGTCACTCCAGTGTTCTCATCTACTCCATTTCGTCTCACTGAATACTTTCCTATTCCGAAGCCTCAGATGACCTTTCTCATTCCTTTTTTCCTTCCTTTACTGAATCACTAAAAGTGACTCTACCATGTACCTGCTATATGGAGTTGGGCAAGTGACTTACCCTCTCTGTGCTCAATTTTAACATCACTGAAGTGTGGATGACAATAGCACCTCTCTCGTGGTCTGGGGATGATTAAATGAGTTGGGATGTGTAAAGCACAGTGCCTTGTGCACAGTATGCTCTGTTTAAGTGCTAACTGTGTAGATTACCCACCAAAGGTCAGGCATTTGGTGCCATGAAGCTCTCCATCCTCCGCCAGTGAGATCCTGCTTGCAACAAAGCTCAGCACTAGTGAGCCTTTGAGCCAGAAGCACCTGGCTGAGTGGTTTGAGCTTGGTAAGAGGGTCCTACCCTATCCAGTTCCCTTTCCTCTTAGTAAATTCCAAGTGCCTTTCAGTGCCCTTTTAAGGCCAAGTGCCAATGAGTGAGACCCATTTGCCCATGGTGACCCATGGTGGAGTGGGGCTCTTTCCTCCCTTGTCCTGGGTGATGCCCAGTGGGTCAGATTTTAAATCCCACTTGGGATCTAGGTCTCAAGATTTTCGAAAATGTGAATATAATCATACGCCCTGCATACAGAAACCAACATACTCAGGAAAAAGCCCTAATGCTTTCAGTTTGCCACAAAGTCCCACGTGATCCAGCTCCTGCCTTGACTAGCTCATGGACTGCGGTCCCTCCTCATCATGCCCACTCTGCAAGTTATGATCCAGCCTCTCTGAGCCTCAGTCCCTCAAATATGCCACACACACATGGTGTTGCCTCTGCTAGAACACACTGTTGCCTCTGCCTGGAACCTTCATACTCCTCGCCACTCACAGCAGTGACTCCCACCCATCCACGACATCTGTGCGTAGGCCTCAGCTCCTTTAGCAAGACTTCCTTGACTCCCGGAGTCTGGGTTTGCTGCCTCCTCACCTAATTCTGATCTCCCTGGTCCATTACAGCCTTGTTGGATTTCCTAGGAGCTCCACAAGGAAAAGGCCAAGCCACTCCTCCTCACTGCTGCATCTCCAGGGTCTCCCACTGAGTTTACAAACAGTACAGACTCAACAGATACTTGCCAAGGAAGTGTCTACCTTTGCAGTGCTCAGGGAGCCCCGTGGAGAGGGGACAGTGCATGTTCTTTGGTCACATTCCAAGGAAAAGGCTGCAGCCACCCTGTGGCCCCTCATCTGAGGCCGTGGAGGGTGTCTGAAGTCCTCAGAGGCCAAGCCAGGAGAAGAGGGCTGCTGACCAAGCATCTCTCTGACTCACTGAGCAGAGGAGGGAGGAGGCGGGTGCTAATTGCTTGGTCCCTCCACACCCAAAGGAAGGCCCAGGCTTTGAAGCGGTAGCTGGGTCACATAGAAGGCAGGAACAACCATTTAGGTGATGCTGCAGCTTGTGGGCACCTCTGAGCCCACAGGAAATTATTAATAAAGACATAACAACCGTGGAGCCCTTTGTGTGGATAAATAATGACATCCTGTCTTCCCCAGTGGCCTAACCTAAGCACTCTGCAGCCACAATCTAGTTCATCCGGCCCCTTGGAATGCCAGCGCAGCTAAGGGAGGAGCCCCTTGGGTCGACCCAGCTCCCCAGCCCCTCTCCTCAAAGCCCCCGCTGTGCCGAGAGTCTGGAGACTCCATCTAGTCTAAGGATGGCAAATAGGTTACACCTCCGGGGTGCACTCCAAGTGCACAGAGCGGGCTGGAGCTTGGACTGACAGGCATTTTGAAGCTACATCTGAGCCTATCATAAAAGAAGATGGTGATCAATTAGCACTGCTTGCCATGTATCTCTGATCTAGTTCTTGGGATTTCCCTTGTTTTGTACTGTTTGCTCTTGTTCTTGTCTCACCAACTACTTGCTTGTGCTTTAAAAAACATGACATTTAGCAATTCCAAGCACACATGCACACATGTATCCCTCCATAATTTACGGTGTGATTTCTCAGGTTATCGGCCTCTTTACATAGAGCTTCTTATTTCATGTAGTTTTTATGTCCTGCCCTTCAGCTGGGAATATGTCTTGTTGATGGTGACTCTGAAAACCCTACTGGCCCTTTGAACTCAGCTTGCTCCCACCACAGGTTGGCATGATGTGCTCCCTCCCCTGTTCCTCATGGCTCCTGTCTTTCTCCTGCATCCAGAGAAGCTCCTGGTTGTCAGACTGAACCCCACTTGTCCCCTTAGCTCCTCTGCCCCACCTGTTCCCTGCGCAAGACTGAGTTTCAACAGTTTAGAGCAGGGGTTGGCAAATTGTTTCCATAAAGGGCCAGGTCATAAATATTTCAGGCTTTGCAGGGCCATGTACTGTCTCTGTTGCATATTCTTGTTTTTGCTTTATTTGTTTGCAAATGTAAAACCCTTTACAAATGTAAAAACCATTCTTAGCTTAGGGGCCAGACAAAAACAGGCCAAGGGCCAGATCTGACCCATGGGCTGTAATTTGCCACCTCCTGGTTTAGGTAAACAAACCTTTAGGAGCTCCTCCTGCATGCTTAGCACTGGTCTACATGTGGGGAATTCAAAGATGTGTAAAGTTTGATCCATGTCCGCAGAGAATGCCCTGTCTAGAGGGAGAGACATTCACAGGCAGGCCATTAGAATAGTGATGGGTGCCACCAAGCACTGTGGGAATGTAGACTTCGTGGGGATGATTTCCAAGTTGAGTAAGAATGAGAAATGAGATGGAAGAAAGGAGGAATGAGATTAGGCTGAGGGAACAGCAAGCCAGGGGAAGGAGCACAGACCAGCACTACATCTCCTGGGAACTCAGAGTGGAGTTGCCGAGCATGCTTCCAGGCACATAGCAAAGTGCAGTGCACAGCCTCACAAGTCCCCAGCCCAACACCAGGTCCTGAGTCCATGCTCAAGAAATATTTGGGATTTGTGTGGTTGTTTAATTTTTCTCCATTTTTTATTCTTATAAAGTTCTTTGTAGAGAACTTTTTAAAAAATTCTTGTAATATTCTTTGCAGAGCCTGAATGTGCATTCAACCCTTAGCAGTGAGGGAGGTCTACGTGGGTATCGCTGCTGGTCAAAGTGGCATTGTGATTCATTTTTCCTTGGCCTGGGTTCTATTCCTGGCTCTGGTTGAGTAAGTTACTCTACTTCTCCAAGAGTTAATTTTCCACCCATAAATGGGGTATCATTATAGGATCTTCTCTTGGGGATATCCTCAGGAGCCAGTGAGGCCCCTGTAAATGCTCTGCAAATGGTGGCCAATGAGACTTCTTTCTCATCTGCTTGACCCAAGGGATGGAGGGCAGGAGGGATATGCTGAGGGTAATTGACACAGACCCAGCAGCAGAGAGAGGACATGGGGAAGGAGCCTAAGAGATGATGCAAGCTGGCCCCTCCCGCACCAACCAGCTCAGGCTCAAGACAGGCCCATGGGCAGGTTGAGTGCCTTCTGTGTCAGAAACAGTGGGAATCAGGGGTCAGGGAACCATGCAGCTCCTAGCTAGCAGCTTATGGTACCTTCTAAGCTAGAGGATTTAGGTCTTAAGGATGCAGGAAGAGGAATAGGGAAGAGTTCCCATGGGGCAGAATATAGATTTGTGAGTGTTTGTGTGTTTGTTTGCTCCTGGCCTCTCTTCAAAAGTAATTTGAGACAGGTTGTAACAAGCTACATGTATACAACATGGTTGATATAATAGAAAGAAAAGAAATAGCCATTGCCCAAGAACTGTATTAAACATTGAATTTGGCTCTGAACCTCTGAGCAGCCTAGGCAAGGGAGGGAAAGAAAAGAGAAAAGGACTGATACTGAGCATATGCTGAGGACCATTACTACAGAAGGAATTTCCACACAGCAACCCTATAGTGATACTTATTATTATCTCCATTTATAGAACCAGAATGCTAGAGAGGCTACATTGAATTTTACAAATATATTCAGACATGTCTGTGTTTATTGAGCATCTGCTATATGCCAGGCACTGTGCTGGGTGCCTGATGCACAGAATTTTAATTATTCTACCAATCTTAAGAAATAGATCCTATTATTATCCTCATTTGACAGATGAGGAAACAAATGAAGAACAGAAAGGTGAAGTTATTTTCTTAAGGTCAAACAGCCAGCAGGTGCCCAAGCCAAAATTCAAACCCAGAGAAGTTTGATTCCAAACCTCTCCTCTCACCACTCTGTGAGCCCAGCTTCTCTGATAACAGGTTTCCTTGGCACTATATTCTACAATAATATTCTCACATTGAGGTGTTAATTGGGGAGGAATAGAAGACATTAAGTGGCACATTAGTCAGTTTTACAAGAATCCTGGCAGTGGTTTTAAATAGAGGGCTGAAATTTTGTGTGCCTTGTCTTCAGGTTTTGTTTAAACACCACATGCACCAAAGCTTGCAACTTTCTGCTCTTGGGGCCTGTTCCCTCTCTTTCATGATGGGTTAAATCTGGGCACAGTAGTGAATATGAGTGACCAGGGCTCAGGTGCAAGGTCCCAGGATCCTTTCCAGCCAGGGTGAGGAACAACTATCGGAAACAACAGACCCAGGATGACTTGAATTTACCACCTGCCCTTCTTTTTCCTGCCCCTTCTCCATGCTGTGTTTTTATGACACTTCAGTGTGCTGCTTCTTGGGGCCAGGCACCTCCTCCAAGTTGAGCCAGCCTTTTATGGCCATGGAGCTAATTAAGTAACAGCAACTCAGGGGCACTTGGAAAGCAGCATGGGCTGTAGTCAGTCCTGGGCTGTGCAGCCAAGTGCCTCTGGCCTGGGATGTGGAAGGAGCTTTTGGCCAAGCATCAAACTATTCCTCTGCCCTCTCTCCTGCTGGCCCCAGCTCACCTTCTCGGTTACCTCTGCATCAGGAACTCCTGAAGCCACGGGCTGCCTGAGCTGCCTGGAAATTTCCTGAGACTGGCCTGAGAATAACTGTGCCCCAATTATTATTTTCATTTCCACTCCAGGGTACTTTTTTGCACAAGAGGGACGGGAGGGCGAGCTCTCAGAAAGAGTGCAAGTCCTTCTGGGAGCCAGCCTTTGGGCCAGAGGGCCACTCTTGACAGGCAGGAGTGGCTGCAGCTCCCAAGTAGCAATTTTTCTCAATGGAAGGTTATAAGCAACGAGCCCCAAAGGTCAAATTCCCCAAGGGAAAAAGGGTATATGCCACTGCTTTCTTCTCCCAGTTTTGCAGTGAGCAGTTTGTTCTCAAGTGTTGTCATGGGCCAGGCTTAACTCCTTCAAACAAAAGGTGGGGGCAAGCCCAGAAAGGAATCTCAATGGCCATGTGTTAACAGCTAGAAGTTTCTGTGAGTGAGGTCACCTAGAGAGCAGGTTTTCCTGAGCCTCAGGCTTCCTGGGCACTTCTCTGCCTGGAACATAAGGTTTTTCACCTCAGCCTCCACCCACAAGACACTTCCCTCCTTCAGACTTCACTACTTCTTTCCTGGCCTCTTGTTTGACCGCTGAAATGTACTCCCTGTCCACAGTAAGAGGCAGCAGCTATTAGGAGGGCAAAGGGCCACCTCCCTGGGTTCAAATCTAGCACAGAATTTAGTTAAGCCTTGGTTTCCTCATCTGCAAAATGGGGAAATAGTTGCACCACTTTATGGAGTTTGGGTGAGAATCAAAGTAGGGAATCCATGCAAAGAGCTCAGTAAGGTGCCTAGCAGAGAGTAAGAGGCTGAGTGCTTCTAATCCGTCCCCCTCAGGACCTCCAGAGACCTTGTGGCCACATCCTTCATGCACACCGCAGCTTCCTCCTCTTGCCTCAACAGAGAGAAACATCCAGGATCCTTAGCATGGTATAAAAAGCCCTCTTCAACTTGGTCCTAACCTTTATTTCCATTCCATCTCTCATTAAACTCACCTCTCTAGCTTTCCCCAACTCTACGCCATGGACGTACACTTAAACTCTAATCACATGTTTCAAAAATGCCCTGGAGGCTTTGTAGGCATTATTCCTTTTTCCAAGTCTGCCCTCCCTCACTTATTTGATAAACTCCCAGTTATTTTTCAAGGCTTAACTTAAGGGCTCCCTTCTCAGAGAAGCCTTCCCTGCCCACCAGGACACATACATGCATGCTCACACACGCATGTGTACACTCCCTGTAAAGAGTGGACACCCACTGCCTGTGTCCAACTATATGAGGCATCAGTCTGTAGTTGCTTTTCTGTCTCCTTCACTGTCTGTGAGCTCCTGGAGAGCAGGGACCATATCATATGCCTCCTGGCACAGGATATAGCAAATAGGTGTTCAATAAATACCTGTGGAATGAATGCTTGCATCACTGACTGAGAAATGTGTGGTAGGAAGCTTCCTTCTATCTGCCAATAAATCAGGGCTGCTCTGTACCATGTGTGGGTTGTGGAGTGTACCAACCTGCATGGCCAGTCCCAGGGCCCAAGTGTGTTTTATCTCTACTCCCTCCACTGAGTAAGTCCCGGAGTTGCTCCAGTCCACCGAAACTAATTAATATTTGTACAGCAATTTCTGAGTGCTTACTCTGTACCATGCATTTGATGTATATTATTTCAATTAATCCTTACAACAACCCCTAGGGCAGATATGATTATTATACCCATTTTACAGATGTGGGAGGCTCTGGCTGGGAGTGAGGAAGGTGACCTTCCCACTAAGGCCCTTTGGTGCCAAATCCTGTGCCCCTTCCACCCACCCTGAGAGCCTTGTTCTGGCACATCAGAAGGCATCAGTCTTCATTCCTCAGCTGTTTGATTTCTCTCATTTAGCTTCTTCCCTGTCCCCTCCTCCTCAATCCCATTCTGCTCCAGTCTGGCCTCATAATAAGAATACTTTAGGTTGCAGGATCTCTTGGTTCCCAGCACATATATTTGAAAAGGAGCAGGCACTGGAGTATGGAGATCTTGAGTTCATAACTGGCTCTCCCACCTTCCAGCTGTGTGTCTGTGAGCAAGAGTCTTAATTCCTCTGTGCTTCCATATTCTCATTTGCAAAGTGAAGATAATACTACCAATCCTAGTGATTTGTTTTGAGTATTTACAACCTAGCACAATGCTTGGTGCATGGTAAATATTGAAGTCAGTGTTTCCCTCCTTACTTCTCCCTGAAAAAAAAAATTTTTTTTAGAAAGCAATTTCTATGGCATTACGCTCAAGGAAACCATAGCAACCAGTTTCCTGTAGCTTGGTTTCCGGCCTTCCCTAGCTGTACAATACTGCTGGGACACAGCCTTTGTTATTCCGATACCCCAGGGAAGATGTGGACGTCATGCACTCTACGGGGTGGAGGCATCTGCTGGGTGGAATTGCCCAGTATGCTGGTGGTATCATTGCTGTTGGCACTTTGGCTCTCAGAGAACCAGGCTGTCCCGGGCCTGGGTTAGGCCACGAGGAGGCTGTGGTTTCCCACTGGCGACTCCATTCATCTTCTAAGGGTTGCCTCATTGTGTGTCAGGCCAGAACAGCTGGCCCTCTCTTTTTATGGGGATAAAAGCAGCATTTGGTTGGGTCTGGAGAGCTTCCTGACTCTCCTTAGATCATTAAGACATTTCCTAGGACGTGAAGGTCACAAGAGTACCATGTGATTGTGTGTGCGTGTGTGAGTTTGTGGGCGCCTGTTAACCACACCAGGAGTGAAGGCACTGCTTCTCAAGGGCAGAATCAAAACTGCCAGCCACAGGAAAAGGCTATCAGCTTGGCCTTGTGAAGTGGAGAACTCCTTGTCCATACTGGCTTCTGAGGCAAGCTGCAGTTGGGTCCAGACCGTGGTGATACTAACCCCAGCCTGTGCTGCCACTTGCCACTCTGCACAAAGAGTCTCCCCATATGCCTGGCGTAATCAAACCTGGATTGCTGCAGTCTGGCTGTGGAGTGATTTCCAGACAAGCCATTTGGGCAAGAGCAACTTGACTGCATCACGAAGCATGACTGAATTTTGGCCGAGCCCAGGGTGACAGCTTGCAGAGGTGCCTGGCTGTGGGAAGAAGGGCAGTGAGTGGGCAAAGGCAGCACCTGGCCATGGTCTGGGTGCCTCCCAAGCCCAATGTCTCCTACTCGGCATGTGATCAGGGCTTGATAATCTGCATCCTCTCGTTTTACAGAGAAGGAGACTGAGACCCAGAGAGGGATGGGCTTTGCCCAATATCACACAGCTTGTCAGTCATAGAATTATAGCATTTTCAAGACAGAATGACTCCTAAAAATTATCTGTCCCAAACTCTTCAATTGATAAATGACAAAAATTAGGTTCAGGGCAGGAAAGGAACTTTTTCAGGGTTACAGAGAAGGAGAAAAGACCCACAGCCCTGATTGCCTGAGTTTCTAATTGATCTACAGAGGCCAGCAAACTATGGCCCCCAGGCCAAATCAGCTGGCCACATTTTTGTAAATACAGTTTCATTGGAACACAGTCATGACCATTCGTTTCTGTATTGCCCATGACTGCCTTCATGCTACAAGGGCAAGATTGAGTGGTTGCAACAAAGACCATATGGCCTGCAAAGCCTAAAATATTTACTATCTGGCCTTTTATAGAAAAAGTTTGCCAACCCCTGGTCTAACCTACTGAGGTTTTTCCAAACGCCTGGAAACTGCTGGCCACAATCCCAGTATCCTTCTTCTTTGAGGAGAAGAGAATCCATCCCTATTGTCAGGTTGGGGGCTGGCCAAAGACCCCACTCCACAGGGAGAGGCTGTTCCCCAGGAATAGGAGGGAGGGGATGCTGACCAAGAAGAAAGCCTCCTTCAGAGGGGAGTTGAGTCCCAACTCACACTTGGAGAGAGCTCAAGATAATAAGGATGATAAGAAGAAAACCAATTGCTAACTTTTGTGATTGTGTGCCAGGTTCTGTTCTAAGGTCCTTTTGTGTAGGATTGAACCTTCACAACAACCTAGCACAATGGGTACAATTAGTATTCTCATTTTGTACATGAGAAATGAAACGTGGAAAGATTAAATAACTTGCCTAGCCTAGTAAGTGGTGGGACCGGAATAGGAACCCAGGCAGGCTTACTCTGGAGCCCATGCCTGTCATCTTGCTGCAGGACCTGGATGAAATGGGTGTCTCACCTGCACTGGGAAGGGTCAAGAGCTTAACCCCGTAACTTTCCTCCTTTATCTTTTCATCAACTGTTTAGTGACTTCCTGTTGCATGAGAGTCACAGCGGAGCTGTGCTAGGCTCTGTGACGGGAGAGCAAGAAACATCACATAGAGAACCTGCGTTTGAGGAGCCCACATGTGGGAAGGCAGCAGCTGCGTGATCAATTGCTATCTAGGGTAGAAATTGGCAGTGTCAAAAGAGAAGCACCGGGAAAATGCCAGGTGAATCAAGGGGCATCATCTTCCGGGTTACCACATAGCCATTCAAATATTGAGGATCGGGGCTCAAAATGCTAATGCCTGGATTGGCCAGGCAGCTGATGTGAACAGAGAAGCTGATCTTATTTGTGTAAGACAGCAAGGAGAGGTGGGGCCCGTGGAGAATGGATGAGCACATTCCCCAGTGCTAGGTGTTCAAATTCAGAATTTCTTACCACCTCCACGAGTCAAACCTACCTCTCTCAGGCCAGATCAGCTGTGGCATCTGTGTTATGTTGACTAATATTTATCAACATAGAAAGATTTCCTATGTTGTTAAATGTGTAAAGCAAATTACAAAGCAGTCAGATTAACTTGTTTTGGGTTTTTAAAAATGTATACGTCTCCATACATAGAGATATATGGAGAAAAGGTTGAAAGGAATTACTCCAAAATTTTTACAAGATTTTGAGGCTGGCCGGGTACAGCGGCTCACACCTGTAATCCAAGCACTTTGGAAGGCCGAGGAGGGTGGATCACCTGAGGTCAGGAGTTCGAGACCAGCCTGGCCAACATGGTGAAACCCCATCTCCACTAAAAATACAAAATTTATCTGGGCATGGTGGCACACGCCTGTAGTCTCAGCTACTCTGGAGGTTGAGGCAGGAGAATCACTTGAACCTGGGTGATGGTGGTTGCAGTGAGCCAAGATCATGCCACTGCACTCCAGCCAGGGCAACAGAGCAAGACTCCATCTCAAAAAAACAAAAACACAAAAAGATTTTGGGGCTATTATTTTCCCCTTTGTTTTTTCTTTATTTTCCTCCCTTTTGGTATAATAAACTCACATTACCTGCCTCAGATTTTGTTTCCATTTTTGTTTAGAAGAGAGAGATTATTCTATATCCTTCCCCTGTCTACCCCACCATCTCTTGACTCATTCCTGCTCTTCAAGATTCATCTCAAACATTACCTCCTTTAGGGAACCCTGGTTCCTAGGGTGGTTTGGGACACCCCAGCAGTGCTCTGTACTCCCCCCATCACAGCCCTTCCTTTTTGGTGGTTCTTGTTGTTACCTGTGTACTCCTGTACCTGGTACTAAAACAAACACTAGGTGTGAGCTTCCTGAGGGCAGGGACTGTGTCTAAGCTATCTTTGGATTTCCAGTATCTAACAGAATTTAACACATAATGTGTGCTCCATAAATACCTGAGGAATGAGGGACTGAATTTAGTGCTGAAGCAGGAGGAAGGGCCCCTGGAGGGGAACCCTACCTATTGGGCACAAGAGAGTCCAGGAGGGTTGCGGGCCAAGGCATCTGGAGCGCGGCGCAAGGACAGGACATCCTGGGCACAGTGGGCCATCCCATTTGGCTGGAGGGTGGGGTTCTTGAATGAAAATAGAGAGAAATCAGATGAGAAAAGAGGAGGGCTCCAGAAAGGGGGCTGGAATATCAGGCTTGGGGGTTTGGATGTTATTCCAGCGCCCAGGACAAGCCTGGCTCCTCCCAAAAGATAGCTCTGGCCCCGGCGCATCATTCTTTTCATCTCCCAGCCCCCTCTTCAGAGCGTTTTCCTGCCTTTTTGGCACCGAATGCAGTGCTGGCTTCTGTCCTGAGCAGCGTGATCTGCTGCGCATGAGTCAGGGGCTCGGCCATTCCTAAGTGACTAAGGCTGTCACCTCCTGCCAGTTTCCCGTAACTGCCTGAGTAAAGACTCAGTCTGAATCACTGTTTATTGTTTTTAAGGGTTTTTCCCCTCCTCTCCAGTTTTTAAATATCAACCACCCAGCCAGGCCAGTAGGGCTGAATGAATGCTGGGGAACTGTAGGACGCACCCCTCACCCGCACACACAAGAGGGACGTGGAACCCCATTCTGCTTAGGGAAGCAAGGAGGCCATGGCTATGGAGCCAGACAGACCTGTATTCGAATCCTGCCTCCATCCCTACCTCCTGTGCTCCCTTGGGAAAATCACTTCACCTCTCTGAACCTTAGTTTACTTATCTGTAAAATGGGGATAATAATGCCTATATAAGAGGGTTCCTGTGAGAATGAGAGCTAAAATTTATACAGGGACTGGCATATGGCAAGCATTCCAGAAAAGGTAATTATTAAAAAACACGGCTCTTCTGCTCAGGAATGAGCTCATGTGAGAGAAAGGTAGGGGTCTCATGTCTTCTTTGCACCTGTCATTTCAGTAAAGCCAAATAATCAAGGGCTTCCCAAAGCCTATGCTTTAGGAATTTATTTCAGACTACTGATGAATCATTTAGTTCTGTTATGAATAGCCAACATTTATGCAGCACTTAGCGGGTGCCAGGCACTGTTCTAAGCGTTTTACATTGAGTAATTAATTTAATCATCACAAACCCCTTTGGGGTAGGTATTATCATTATCCCCACTTACAGATAGAGACAGAAACTGAGATGCAGAAGTTAGCTAACTTACTAATGAGAGACAGAGCCAGGGGTTGAACTCAAATGATCTAGCTTCTGGGGACAATGTCATGCCTGGCAGTGAGATTCTCTCAGGGACGTCCCCTGACCTGGCAGTCCTTCTTCATATGTTTTGCCCTAACTGGATCATTATCAAATAGTGACAATGTGCAAGGCATTGAACTGTCATCAATTTTCAATCTAATTTCACAGCAGTTATAAAAGATGGATTTGCTTGTCCTCATTTTATATATAGGGAAGTTGAGGTTTTGAATGGTGAGGAAACACCCGAAGTCAGTTAGTGATACAGTTAGCATTTGAACCCAGGTCTCTGCAGTTTAAGGGTAATTGCACCACTCTGTGTGAAATGGCTAGCTGAGTTGAGATCAGTTTTATCTTCTAGAAGCCTATTGACTTGATTATTTGGCATTAATGGCCCACTGGTCTGCCTAAGTCCCTCTAAAGAGGTGACCAGTCTGATGGGATTTAGCAATAGGTTTGCCCCTTGGGATGAGTCCTTGGTCCTCCACGCCAATGGCCTGCAATTCTGGGAGGATCTGGCCAGCCTTTGGCAAGTCTGGGATCGGAGTACAGGAATTCTCTCTACACAGAACATGCATTCAGTGCCCAGAAACTCTCACCAATGCATAGTAAGCATGTCCTCCAGACCAGGTGGCTAGGAAGCCACTGTGGGAGTCTGAGACCTGTGGGCACATCTGAATGGAATTCCTGTGGGATGTACGTGTCAGGTGTCTGGAAGCCTCAGGAGTCTGTGTGGTGGTTTCATATAGAAATTAGGACACCTCCACCTGAGAAAATATATCTAGCAGAGAATAGATAGATATCCAGAATGTTAAGATAGTTTGTGTTAGCCACATGGCTCTGATGAAGCAGCTGAAAGATAGCAAGCCATGGAGTGGACTTCACTCTACAGGGTTCCAGGTCTGCCCACCACCAACAGAGCATCAGGCACAGCACCTGGACTCACTCCCCTAGACAGCCCCTTACCCACATACAACATACTCACCCCATGGTACACCCTACACATTGCTCTGTTGATTTACGTAGATTGAGGAGTGGGAATCTGGAGAGGGAGGAAAGAAAGAAAGAAGGCGCTGATGATGATTCCATGTTAATAATGACTGCTTCCATGTGCTTTCTATGTGCTAAGAACTGGGCTAAACTTTTTAAACACATGCATTATCTCATAATCCAATTGTTATCCCACTTAACAGATGAGAACACTGAGCCTTAAAGAAGTTCATAAACTACCCAGAAAGGAAATGTATACTGTGGAAATTAGCACTGTGGTCAATGTGCCAAGCACACTGTGAAGTGCTTTATATACATAGCTCCATTAACCTCTGCGAGGACCTAGGAGGCTGGTATTGTGTCAGTCCATTTGTGTTGCCACAGGGAAATACCTGAGGCTGGGTAGGTTATAAAGAAAAGAGGTTCAATTGGCTCATGGTTCTAAAGGCTATACAAGCATGGCACCAGCATCTGCTTTTGGTGAGGGCCTCAGGAAGCTTACAATGATAGCAGAAGGGATGAGGGGAGGGCTACATATCACATATGAGAGAGGGAACATGAGAGAGAGGGCAGAGATGTCACACACTCTTTTAAATAACCAGATCTTGCATGAACTGAGTAAGAACACACCATCAGGAGTATGACGCTAAGCCATTCATGAAGGATCCGCCCCCATGACAAAACACCTCCCACCAGGCCCCGTCTCCGATGCTCATTTCAATATGAGATTTGGAGGGGACAAACATCCAAAACACATCGTATTCATTTTGCCCATTTTTCAGATGAAAACAGTGAGGTTTAGAGAAGTGAAGCATTTTCCAAGGTTGCAGAGCTAGGATGAGGGAGGACTAGATTCAAACCTTTGTTAATCTGGATTGTCAACTCTGCCACCCTGGTTCTGACTAGAAGTTAGAAGATCTGGGTTTCAGTGACTGCTTTGGTTCATATAGATAAAATAGGGGTATTTGTATTAAATGATCTTTAAAGTTCCTTGTAGTGCTAATATTTTGTGTTTCTCTGAGGAAGGAGGAGTAGCCTGGAGTTTGGGAAGTTATCAGTGGCCTCGTTCTGGGACTCATGTAAGCCTGTTTGAATGGGGAGGGCAAAAGAGAGAGAGTAGTTTTTCATTTCCTCTAAGCCGAGTGTCAGGGTTTGTGGGGTGGAGCAGAAAGCCTCATGGCAGCAGCTTAGGAAGGCGGGGTCAGCGATGTGTTTTCTTAAAAGAGAAAAGGTTGAGTTGGGTCACCTTCTGTTTTAGCTGCTTGTGTCCTAGCAAGGACTGAATTTTTATGGGTCATAATTTGGTACAGATAAAAACATATTGTACTGAGCTCAGCCAAATCCCCTATGCTGGCATTACTGGTAGAGTTCTCAGCCAGGACACTGAGCCCATCCAAGAAGCCTGTGGGGAGAAGAGACAGGCAAGGCCTGGATGTTCTCTTGGAGCACCTTGGCAGGGATTTGGATAGCACTGTGGTCCCCACTGCCTGCCTCAGTGGAGCAGAGTTGTGCAGGGCATCAAGAAAGGCTGGCTTCCAGTTGGGTCTGTGTGAGTTAGCTCTGCCCCTTTCTGGCTGAGTGACCAGGACATGAGCAAGTCATTCAGCCCCTGGGGTTGCAACCTTTACTCCACAAACCAGCACAAGGACAAGGCCACATTTCACCAACGCCCAGAGGAGGGAGAAAAATCAGGCTATTAAATTGGACCTTCAACAATATAATTTTATTAAGTTTTAAAAAATGACCTTTATTCTGATTAAATTGTCTGCCACAATTGTTTGCATTAAAATATCTTTTCTTTTGCCAAAACGGGATGATAAGTTTAGATGTAGCATTTTTTAATTTTTAAAATTTCTTTCCTAAGATAATTGAAGTTAACAACCCATGTATACTCCCCCAATTGTTTTAACTTGATTGTGAAATCCAAAAACTGGAAATCACTGACAGAGCTTCTCTGAAAATTAGTGTCTTCATCTGTGAAGTGGGGATAATTAGCTCTATTTTCCTCAAAGGGTATTGTGTTGGAAAAAGTGAGGTAATATATAAAGTGTCTGTTCCTGACTTCAATTTAAATAGAATTATACTTCCTTTTCATGCCAACTGTTATATCCTAGGTCTACATGCTGGACTTCAGCCCTGGTCACAATGTCCTCCCATCATTTCTGGGAGCTTTCCCAGGGTATTGACTCATATGTCGATGCCCAGCAGGAGGTATCTGCCCTGCTGGCACAGTTGGCACCACTGCTGGCTGTCTCTGTGACCCCAGTGATGAAGGTGAAGCTCTTGATTTGATCTAAAGGTCAGTCTTGGTGGCCCACAACTCTCAGAAGAGGGGCAGCCGCTCAGACATACCCCTTAGTCTGGAGCACCCAAGCACTACCTAAATGCTGAATATTGCCAAACTTGGTGCTTTCTGAGCTGCTACTGCCTCCACCATGGTAAACAGTGGAGGCCAAGCTCCTCTCCAAGGGCAGGGCCAACGGTATTCACCCACTTCCAGATCACTCAAGGCCCCCCCCCACTTCAAACCCAGTGCCAGCCCCACAGACACCAGAGTGGGGAATGTATTTCTCCCTCATCCAGTCCTGAGGCTCATCATATTTCCAGCCCTTCCAGGATGGTTGACTATGGGAATACCCATTCTCTTCAAGGGTAGAGTTCTTCTCACCCCTCCTCCAAGAGTGCTCAAGAGCCCTTGGTTGGCACATTGCCCAAAGTTGGGTCATTATAACCCATGGCCCCTCAGCACAGTGCCTGGCACATTGTAGGTGCTCAGTGAGTGCCGATTTCCCATCCAAGTCCTTCACTCCGTAAAAGCACATGGTCAGGCAGGGCTAGGACCTGGAAATCCTTCCCTCATTCTAGCTGTAGTTAATGTGGGTTTGGGGCAGGATGAGAGCAAGACCCAAATGCTGACCTTAAATCTGACCCTCAGAGGAGGCCCTGCCATGATCCCACCTTGGGCCAGCCTCCAGCAAATCCCATACCTTCTTTCAGAAGGCCCTGCAGACCGCTTAGCTAGGCATGTTTGGGTGGTTTGTCCAGTCCTCTCAGTTCAGAAGCTCTGCCATCTGCCTTTAAATCACCTTAATTTCCAGCCAAATGGGTTTTCCTCTCATTTCAAAATGCCTATGATATCATCCATCGGGGGGAGCAGTTGAAGAAGAAGCCTCGAAGATTTCTAGACCCCAACAGTAGAGGTTGGGAAAGCAGGTTTCAAGCAGCCCTTACTAGAATCAGGCCCTGTGGCCACATCCCCTTCCCAATATCTACTCGAGCAGGCCTGCAGGTATGGCCAGGCTGAGGAGTCAAGTTCTGCAGACTCCAAGATAATATTAAGGAAGAAGAGGAAGGGTAACAGATCCAGGGTTCCCATGCACGTACATTCCTTCATTCTGCAAAGATGAATTTAATGCTCATTAAGAGTATCAGTTTATTTGGGGTTGAAAGATTTTCACACAAACTAGTGAAACAGCCATGTGAGGCAGGGGGATGATTGCAAGTGCAACAGGGATTGCAGCTGGAGACCTGGAAACTGGACCTAGCTCTGATTCTTTTTAAGTTGCTGAGTGATATTGGGTAAGCCTCCCTCCCTCTCTAATCCTCCATTTCTCTTTCTGATAAATGAAGGTGCACCAGTCTCAAAGGGTCCCTGTTGCTCTGGTCCTGGGAGTGGTATGAGGTTGCAGGAGCCTCCTACACTCTGCACTAAGTGGTGCCTTTGGACTTGGACTGACTCTCAGGGCTCAGGTGTTTTCTAAAAGGCAAATCTCATCATTTGACTTCCCAACTTAAAACCCTCCAGATGCTTCTCACATCTCATAAAGTCCAGAATTCTCAGCATGCTCAGGAGATCTTGCACGCTCACACTCACCTCTTCTCATACTGCTTCCCCAGCTCCCTAGGTGACAGCCTATTCTCCAGGCCCCCATGTTCATGTCCTGAGCCACCCCAGGGTCTTCTCCTTGGCTCCTCTCTGCCCCCTTCACTTCATTCAGGTGGCTCCTACTCAGCCTTCTAGTCCTTATGGCGACATCACTGCCTCCACAACCATGTCACTTGCTTCATACCACAGATAGTTGGGTCCCTGTGATACGTTTCCCTTGCTTCTCCTTTGAATAGCCTATCTCTCACAATCAACCTTCTCCCTCTCCACCTACCCCCCTCCCATACTGGGAGCTCCAGGAAGGTGGAGTCTTTCTTATTTCCCAGTTGTCCCCAGCACTGGGCCTGACCACAAAGCAGGTACTCTGTGTTTACTAAACAAGAGTCTCACATTTCCCTCAATCTGCCCATTGTGTGGTCTCAGGGGTGGCTTACAGTGAGGTACTCCAGGTCATAGGGGTTGCCTATTCATTTCTCCTCAACCTGGGGGTTCACCTTATCAGATGAATGACACTGCATTCATCACAATCTCCTCTCATTTAAAGGGGTTGTGAACAAAACAAGTTCACATTGTCTGGTGCTTGGATGAGTAAAGCATGGCTGCATGGGCCTGCCCAGGTGCGAAGGACCCCAGTGTGGGAAAAAGCAGCATGTTATCGTGGAGAGAGCTCCATAGTCCTAGACAGGAGGAGGCCTGGATTATCACTGTTACATCCTGGCTCTGACCTTCAACAAGATACTCTCTTCTCTATCTGGGTCTTAGTTTCCTCACATAAAGTGCAGGGGTTAGACTCAATTATAACATTTAGTCTCTAATGGATACTTAGTTTTTGCCAGGCCCAGGGCTAAACCCTTCATATGCAGTACAGGTAATTCCCACAGTAACCATATGGGGCGGGCACTATTATTAGCCCCATTTTACAGATAAAGAAACTGAAGATTAGAAAGTTTATATAACTTTCCCAAGGTCACATGGCTAGGAAGTGGCAGAGGTAGGGTTTGAACACACTGAGCTCTTAACCACTTTGCCTCCCCTCCAAGGACCTGCTGACTCTGTTATTCTAGGAACATGAATCTGTTATTCTAGGCTCAGAAGGTCAGTATGAGATCTAAAATCAATATGTTCTCAATACAGCATTCTCCCTGGAACAGGGAGACAGTGCAGGCTGTCAGCCCAGCATCTCTGAAACATTGGTAGCCCTGGGAGCCATATAGCAGCTCTCGGCTGCGTTGACACTTGAGAGCCAGAAAAGAACTAGAAATATTTATTATCCAGATAGTCAATCTCCAGGTTACAGCCTTTCCTCTCAGCCATAACCTGGTTCTGTGCTTGTTTTTACATTTAAATTTTCATTGAAATATTACATGCATCCAGAAAAAAGCAAATATTATAATGAATTATCTCAAAGTGAACACACCTGTGTAACCACCACCCAGGTCAAGACATAGAACATTACCAGCATCCTATTAGACCCCCTCCTAATCATTATCTCCCACGTCCTGTGTGTTTTGATCTGAGAATATTCCCTGGAGCTATGAAGAAAGGCTGGAATAGAAAGTTAATTTTCAAATTATCCTTGCATCTCCAGGGAAATTGTAAATCTGCAGGAGGGATGTGGAGGAGGGGAGGAATTGAACACAAGATGTACTAAACCCTCAGATATGGCAAATGGCTACAGGTTCCAGAGAAAAGGGATGTGTGTACGTGTGTGTGTGCGCGTGTGCGTGCATGTGCGTATGTGTGTGCGTGTGTATGTGTGTGTATGTGTGAACTTTGTTGGCAGGAGGGAGGCCCAGGGTGATTGGCAACTGTGGGATCACAGAAAATGAGTGCCTCAACCTCTTGAGTTAGGTCAGATCTCATTGAGAAAGAAGGTCATGCTTAGGGAAGTGTCGGAGATTCATCTAGAGAGCCCCTGTGCCCTAGCACTGCCTCTCATCCTCCATCCAGATGAAGTTGCTACAGACTCTAGCACTGCAATCGTGCCTGCTAGGGGATCTGTCTTCTGGATTCTTCAGAGATCATAGAATGGGATGAAAGACGGGAGGCGACCCAAAAAACACCCTCAATTTGGGGAAGGTCTGCCTGGAGTTGGCTCATTATCAAGCTCAAGTGTTCCTACACGAGCAGCAAAGAATCCCAATTACTGCCTTGAATTGCCTGATTATGAAGCCCCTGAAAACTCTTGGAGGGGGATTTATTGGCCTTATATTTGTTGTACGTAAAGGAACAGAAGACTCTGTAAAGGAGAAAGCGAAATGCTTAGGCAAGCTCAGAGTCTGAGCTAGACCTTGACCTGTGTAATCTTATCCATTCCAACAAATGCCTTGGGCACCGTGAATGTTCATCCCCTAACCCCACTGGATGAGAGGCTGTGGTTCTCAGACTATGCCGTGGCAACAGATGTACACAGACCACAGGGAAAACCTGCAGCAAGCATCTTCCTGGGCATCAAGTTTACTTTACATTTTAAGAAAAATTATATGAGAAGTAAAAATATTTTTAAAGCAAAACAAGGAGAATTATTAAGTAGAATGACAATATTCATATGCTCTTTTCAGATTTCAAAGACAAGCTCTGCTATCAGGAAGCTTTGGGTAGTCCCTTTGCACCAGTCACTCAGGGGATACACATCAGCTCTCTCCTACTGAGAGAGCTTTTGTGGGCAAGTCTGAGAGATTCTGAACAAAGGAGTAATCAAAATATATTATATAGTGTGGGGACAGAGTTAGTATCAGGCTTTACCTCTGAGAGGAAAGTGGGACTATGAGTATGGGCATCGTATGCCCCAGTTAGCCTCGGATAGTCCTGGGTTGTGCCTTTCATCCAGGCACGATTATTAATAGCATCCCCTTCCACTGCACAAAGAGCCCAATTTGGATGAAAAAATCATATGGTCATCCTAGCTATGAAAAATTGTATTATTTTTTCAGAGAGTAGAGGAGGAAGCCTGTAAGCACATTCCCTGGCTGAAAGTAGCTCAATATAAGAAGAGTTCTGCATATCTCCACAAAGAGCTCCTGGAGGCACTGGGAATCTAAAAGGAGGGAGGATCCCAACATGGCCCTTCTCAGTGTTCCATTCTTGGCTGCCCTGGTCAAGGCAAAGTTGCTCCAGACAAAGGCTGTGTGACAGTGCTGGAACAGAGTTACGAAAGCCAGGCTGAGCCAAACCTCAGCCAGTCCCTGGAGCGGCCAGAGGTGGAAAATCTGCAAAGATAGTGCAAATTATAGTCAAGCGATTCAGCACGCCAAACCCAAAATAATTTATCAGCTCCAAGGGATATGTGCAAAGACATCAACAAGGGATGAGACAAGAAACCTAGAACCAGTAATGTGAGGAAAAGTTGGGGAAGAGGATTGCAAGGTATGGACCTGGGAACAGGACTCAGGGCAAAGACGTCACTGGGGGCCAAGAGCTGGCCACAAGGCTGGCAACAGCCCGGTTGGGTCGGAGGCATCTGCCAGGAGGATGGTTCTCCCCAGGCTGCATTCATAATCAGCCAGCTAAATGCCTTTTGGTTTCTGATTTGGGTGGCATTGCTGTGATTACTTTATAAGTAGTTCTTTTTACAGAAAATTTTATTCATAAGAGAAGAGAGGAATCTTTAAAAAGGAAAGGACTTATTTTAGCATTAACCCTTTTCAGATTATTTCACAAGAAGATGAATTCAGCTAATCAGCTTGCCTGTTCACTGGCATCAGCCTTGCCAAAGCATGTGTGTGCAGGGTATTGGTGTCACTGTAGCACATGGACAGAGTGTCTTTCCCACGAGACTTTCATCATGAGGGTGCTGAGTTGAAATAGAGAGATTGCCATGGTTGCCAGATGCACGATACTATCATATGAAAATCAAACAAATGCTGCAGAAAGAACCTAGAGTTTGGCCTTATGTGTTGACTTGATTCATTTACATCTATTTTATTTTACTTTTTATTTTTTGAGACAGAGTTTCGCTCCTGTTGCCCAGGCTGGAGTGCAATGGTGCAATCTAGGCTCACTGCAACCTCCATCTCCTGGATTTAAGTGATTCTCCTGCCTCAGCCTCCTGAGTAGCTGGGATTGCACCACCATGGCTGGCTAATTTTGTATTTTTAGTAGAGACAGGGTTTCACCATGTTGGTCAGGCTGCTCTCGAACTCCTGACCTTAGGTGATCCGCCCACCTCCGCCTCCCAAAGTGCTGGGATTACAAGCATAAGTCACCGCGCCCAGCCCACTTACATCTATTTTAATATTTTCCTGTCTTCATGCTTACGTTTACCACCTTATAGTTTTAGGTCACTCCTCTTCTCATCAGGCATACCTACATGGTCAAAGTCTGGTGGTTTCTGAATGTTAACCAATAGCCGACCATATGATCTTGGACCACTTACTTGGCCTCTCTGTGCTTTAATTTCTTCATATATTAAAAAGTCATGGTGAGCCCTACCTTTTAGGGTCATTGTGAATGTTACAGGAGACAATACATGTAAAGCATTTAGAATCAGAATCAACACATAGTAAGTGCTCAAAAATGTTAATTAATTAAAATAAAGTTTGGGGGATCCAAAGGAGGCAGTGACAATGGAGGCGTATGTGTTGGTTCCCTACCATATGTAACCACTCTGAATGGGACTGATGCAAAAGCCAAAGTAAAAACAAAACAAAACCCTCCCTAGGATTTTCTAGAAATCTTGGTGAAAGGAGCTGGTTTTAGTCCCACCAGCTGGTGCAAGAGAAAGCTCCTTCACAAACTTTGAAGGTCTTCTAGTCCAGGTTCTTCATTTGCAGGATGGGGGACTGGCCTCAGAGAGGGGCCAGTGACTTACCCAAAGTCACACAGCAATTTCAAGGCAGAGGCAGGAATAGAACCCAGATCCCCGATTTTCAGCGCACACCAGAGGTTTTCTCTCTCAAAGTCTGTTTGGCCACATCCCTCAAAGCTGACCTGGTTGTCAGCAGTAAAGCCAAGTGCCTAGAGAATGAGCTACTCCAGAGTTTCTGAACTTTATTGTACAAGTGAATCACCTGGGAATCTTGTTAAAAATGTGGGCTTTGCTACAGTAGAGCTGGAGAGTGGCCTGGGAATCTGCATTCTTGACAAACTCCCAGGTGCTACTGCTACTGTTTCAGGGATCACACTTAGATAACCAGCCTCTAGGCCAGCATTATCCAATAGAAATAGAAGGCAAGCCATGTATGTAGTTTTCAATGTTCTAGTAGCCACATTAAAAAAGAGAGAAAAAAAAAGATGACATTCATTTTAGCAAATGAAATCATTTAACCCAATATATCTAAAATATTCCCATTTCAACCTATAATCAATACAAAAATTATTAATGAGATTTCTCACTTTCTTTTTTTCCTTCCAAAATCTTCTAAATACCATGTGCATTTTGGAGTGACAGCACAACTCAATTCAGACTTGCCACGTTTCAAGTCCACAGTTGTCACATGTGGCTTCTAACTGCAGTGTAGTTCCAGGCAGTTTCTCAGTGGGTCTCAGCCCCACTCCCTGACCATACCATCTTAATGTGACCACCTTCTTGGTTCTTTCTTGGGTTTTTCCCATTGCGGCATGCCCACTTAGCCCACTCCTGCACCCTTGTCATGGGTGGGGACTGTCCACTCCAGCCTAGGCTCTGAAGAACAGCAGTCCCCACTCTCACCCAGCCTCAGCTCCTGGAGGAAGACAAGGGCAAAGAAGCCCAAAATCCATCTTACATCATTCATTTCCTGGCCACACTAGAATTATCTGGGCCAAAAGACCCCTCCCTGGCTGGCACTATGGTGTCGATATGCACAGCTAAATGCTTGAAGGCCTGTGTGTTCTGCCTTCAATTAGGAGACAGGAGCTGACAACACTTTCCACATGGCTCAGGCCCTGCCACTGTCTGGCCAGGTGGTTTGAAGGGTTTTGCATGAGGCCAGCCATTGACCATGAGAGACACAGTCTGTGATTCCATGGCCGAGTGCCAGCGTGACATCTGTGGGCCCTCTGTGATTTCAGGGGCGGCTCTTCTCCTGCCAAAAAGACATCAATGGGATCCATCTGACAGTTTTGGTTGAGCATGCAGACTCACTGGGAGAAAGCCCCACAACGGCTGAGGGCCTTGCCACAGGGGTTGCGGGTGTTATCTGAACTAGAACGAAGTCCACAAACATCTTCCCCAATCTGTGACTCGCATGTGACTCACCAGGCACTTCTGTTCATACGTACCCCCCGGAAACCCACGTCCGAGAAGCTGGGTCATTTGTGTGTTGAAGCACCAACCAAATGTATGCTTTTGCTTGCTTTTGTCTGGGAAAGCTTGTCGCTTGATACTACCTAATGCTGAACATATGACTATCTGGAAACATCTAAGTATGCTGTGGTCTATAGAAAAAACATCCACATCTATAAGGATGTCCTCATTAATGGTATTTTCTGGTAAAGCAAAAATCATTCCTTGTTGGAGTCCTTGTTGTTGCAAATCCTTCTAATCTTGGACTGAGTTTTTTCTACCTTAGTAAGTAGAATCTAATGAGCAAAATCAAATCTTATCTAATGCCTCAGTATCCTTAATTGCCTCCACAAGCATTTTCCATATTGATCATACAGGCAATTATACTTCATTCATTCAATCAGCAAATATGCATTGAGTACCTGTCATGTGCCAGGCATTGTTCTAGACTCAGGGGATGCAGTGGAAAAAAAGTCCTCACTCTTATGGAGCTAATATTCAAGTGTGTGCATGTGTGTTGAGGTGAGGGGAGATAGGGATGGGCAGTAAACAAGCAGATAGCATATACATTATACCAGCTGGTAGGTGTTATGTGTGCTGTTGTACATTTGATAGGCTCCAAACCAAGGGAACAGGACAACCAAGGCTGCTCCCCAATCAGGACAGGTTTTGCTGCCTGCCCAGGCTCTAAAGAGAACCTGACCAAGACCTTCTCTCCAAACTCATAACCTCCTATCTAACCAATGGCTGGCACTTGCCAATTAAGCAGATCATTTGGTGCCCTCCTGCCCTTTTTTTTCAGATTAATCTTGTTTCCTTCACGTATCTGCTACCAGCCCACCTCTGCCAGGGCCCTTGGTTTCCTCTGTGTTTGAGGCGGTGCCTCTGTGTATGACTCTCACCCTCCACAAGGTCCCCTCGTGATGGGATGGGAGGGGATGCTGTGTTTCGAGTGAGATAGCTGATGGCTTGTTTGTAATGTAGACTTTTCCCATTGTCATGAGGTTGGGGCGGCAATAGCTAGAGGAAATACAAACAACAATTTTCCATGCCCTATTTCTGTCTCCATCAACCAGGAGTGCCATGCTGACACAAACACACTGTTCATTTGTTCAGTGTTTGAAGCTGAAATGTACCATAAATATACCATAGCCCTTCAAAGGGTGGGTTCACAATGGTCTGCTTTAAGAGGCCACCAAAGTCATCTTTTGAGGAAAATAAAACAAAAAAAAAATATATAAAACATTGCCCTTGGGGGAAATTGAAAACATTTTTCCTATTTATGATCTGGTCCTTTTCCACTTGACAAATACTGACTGCTGTTTCCCACCCACACCCCTGCCCTCTTACTGTTTTAGGTGGAGCCGAGATTCACATGGTTTTCTGGTTAAATAACAAGTGTGTCTGTCCCAGTCTCAGCCTAGTAGAGCCCACACACCAGCAACTGGGATAACATTTGAGGCCAGCACTGTTCTAGGAAGGATAAAACATGGAAGACTCTGGGTTGAGAACCCACTAGAGCAGACTATGGTCTTCTTTAGAAAGATTTCTTCGGCCAGGCGCGGTGGCTCAAGCCTGTAATCCCAGCACTTTGGGAGGCCGAGACGGGCGGATCACGAGGTCAGGAGATCGAGACCATCCTGGCTAACATGGTGAAACCCCGTCTCTACTAAAATACAAAAAACTAGCCAGGCGAGGTGGCAGGCGCCTGTAGTCCCAGCTACTCCGGAGGCTGAGGCAGGAGAATGGCGTGAACACGGGAGGCGGAGCTTGCAGTGAGCTGAGATCCGGCCACTGCACTCCAGCCCCGGGCGAAAGAGCAAGATCCGTCTCAAAAAAAAAAAAAGAAAGAAAGAAAGATTTCTTCATTGTAGCTGGAGGAAGAATCTTAGGAGATTGGACTGTAAAATATCATTAGGCCAATCTATAGGAAATCACCATTTTTGAGCCAAAGTAGTTGTTATAGACAATTTCATTTGGTTCCATCTAAAAATAAACAGCTGCCATTTATTGACTATTGCCTGTAGTGAGCTAAGCAATTCACATGAATGATGTCATTTGATCTTCACAATAACCCAACAGGGTGGTATCTCAGGTTGGGTTCCTCAGAGGCAGACTCTAAGATGAGGATTTGTGATTTATTAAAGAAGGCTCCCAGGACAAACCAGTAAAGGAGAGGAGAGTAGGACAGGGACAGGGATACAGCCAAGCAAGGATGAGGTTTCAGGCAGAGTCCCAGCCTCAGCTGCACACTGTAGGGAGTTCTGGAGCTTAACTTACACCCACTGCAAGGCAAATGAGCTGGGTTTTCATATACCCACAGGTTGCCCAGGGAGTCAACCCTCAGACACAACCAGCAATCTGCATGCATAGGTGAAGGGGCAGGCCTCTGAGCAAGCTCACAGGTGCTGATCATTAGAAGCAAAGCGCAGGGAAGCCAGGGGAGGGGAGGGCCACTGAACAGGGACCTATGGCACTCTGGGCAGAGCATCTTCAGGGTCCACTGGAAGTAGGTATTAGTTTTATCCTATTTTACACATGAAGAAACTGAGACTCGGAAGGATGAAAGCAATGCACCTCTGATCATAAAGAGATGGGGCCAGAACTCTATTATCCTGAACTGGCCATTCTGTAGAACTCCCAATGCTACTTCCAATGACCTTAGTCACTGGGGTCAGCTGGTGGTGTCTGGCCCCTCTTTTCCTTAGAAAGAAATTTTAGAGCCAACTTGGCTTATGCAGATAGACTAGGGGTGTGTGGACTACCCAAGGGACCAACAGCTACAGCTCATCTAAGTCCATCTGGCAGCAAGCTGGGACTTCTTGTCACATTAGCTCTCCCTTGTACCTCTCTAGGTTGGAAAAAAAGCCTTTCTTGGGCCCAGTTAGATGGGATCTGCTGACATATTCCTCCACTGTCCCTGGAGCCTGTTTTCCCTTTCAAGGTTCCCTTGGCAGAGGCAGGTGTGACCTGATACTCTCTACCTCAGTGGCCAGCAGCAAAGTGCTATCCAGTGCCACTGCCTGAGAGAGCTGCCACTGCTTGGCTTGGATCAGGGAATGTACTCTCAGTATCCCAGGCCAAAGGACACACTGGCATCAGAACACCTGATGAGGGGATCACCTCCCACTGCTGCCTCTTTGCTCACTCCCCTGGCCAGTTGCAGTCAGTTACCTGCTCTTATTTGGCAACTCAAGGTGGCCTTCAGGGAGTTGAGTCAGAGCTCTCTGGTCCGAAACATGACACAGTGGGAAAGACACAGACTTTGGAGTCTACAATCCGAGTTCAAAACCCAGTTCAGTCACTTAATAATAGAAGTGGTTATTTAACTTCTTTGTACTTCAGTTTTGTCATCCGTAAACAGGGAAGACTAGCACAGAGTGGACTTTGAGGAATATTTGCTCCCAGCCTTTTTTTTTTTTTTTTTTCCTAGATTTTGCCTTACCTGGCATTGTTATCTGTCACATGACCTATCCTGACTTCAGGTCATTATATGCATTTTAATATAGCCTAGCTGTCCTTGGATTGATTGGGTGCAGGGTACAAGCTGGAAAATGTGTTCCTTATTGTCATAGAGTTTTGTCCTTTCTGGTTTACCATTTGAGTTCTGTCTAAAGACATTGGATGGGCAGGGCATGGTGGCTTACACCTGTAATCCCAGCACTTTGGGGGGCCAAGGTGGGCAGATCACCTGAGGTCAGGAGTTCAATACCAGCCTGACCAACATAGTGAAACCCCATCTCTACTAAAAATACAAAAATTAGCCAGGCATGGTGGTGCATGCCTATAATCCCAGCTACTCAGGAGGCTGAGGCAGGAGAATCACTTGAACTTGGGAGGCGGAGGTTGCAATAAGCCAAAATCATACCAGTGTACTCTAGCCTGGACAACAGAACGAGACTTCGTCTCAAAAATTAAAATAAAATAAAATAAAATAAAATAAAATAAAATAAAATAAAATAAAGCTAAAGTAAAATTTGGAACTGGTATATGAAGTAAAATTGAATTGGAAACCAACAGTATTTAATAGTGGAGTGAGAATAATATATACTAGATACACACAAACTTTTTTAAATATTGTGTAATTTTTACCTTAATATTTTAATAGTTTGTTAAATGCTTGATAAAGTATATTAGTTAAATATATTTCGGTATATTGTCTTAAGCATCATTAAATTTCAGCTCAAATGAACATATTATTTTAATTATTACCTTGGATAAATTGCCTTCTA
>NW_016803902.1:1501630-1514969 GCF_001698545.2 Rhinopithecus bieti
AAATAAAATAAAATAAAATAAAATAAAGACACTAGATGGCCTTTTTTTTTTTTTTAATCCTAACTAAGACCTTGTTCACTGAATCCCATTCTACTCCATATGCTAATGGTTCATTGAATGAGGCTTGCTAGGACATAGCACAGGAGAAAAAGCAAAATGCTATGACACTGAGATGCTGAATCATGCCCCCATAACCTTCTCCTCCATACATAGAAATGCTCTCCTAGTTTTTTCGGCAGCCTACTTGAACATCAATCACATCAGGAGAAAAAAAAACTGGCTTGCCACCGACGCCATTGTGCTAAGAATAATTTCTGTCCCAGCAGTATAGCTGGTCAGAAACACTTCCCAGTGTTTCCATCTGGAATTAGGTGTGAGGATTCAGGAAGTGCATTTGTCCATTTCAAGTCTGAACCTGGCATGGGCCTTGAAACTTGGAAGCCTGACAAAAACCTGAGAACCCTAGAGTAAATGTCCAAACACTGAGCTGCCCAAAAATCTGTCTCATATTGAAGTCTCCTTCTCTTTTGTGTGTTGCGTGACTCTCATTTAGTCTATTGTTCCTAGTTTTCCAGGAGTCAGTATTAAATATCAAATGTATTTACTAAGGCAGGGCTTAGGTCGGCTCAGCATCTCACAGTGGAGTCCTCAGCCAGCATAACATCTCGATGATCAGGATCATGGTTTACTGGTTCAGGTTTGAAATTGGTTCTTGATGATAGTGGCTGGCTGTCTCGCTTCAGAGAAAGGATTGTTTACATTTTAGTCTTCCAAATAAATAGAATTATTCATCCACTCAAAAACTATTCCCAAGATGCTGACATTGCAGCAGGCATTTTGCTCCCTAAGCACCAAGGACTTTAAGTACAAAAAGACACCTTCTCCACCCTCTTGGAGATGACAGTTTGATTAAGTGGCTCCCTAACCCTGGGCTGCACAGTAGAATCACCTAGGGAACTTCTTAAAAGTAGTGTTAAGATATGATTTTCCTCTTTAATCCTCACAATAATCCTACAATATAGATAGTGCTATTGTATATCTTTCAAAGACAAGAAAACTGAGGCACAGATTGGTTGAGTCACTTGCCCAAGGTTACACAGCATTGTGGAACTAGAATAGGACCACAGGAGGTGTGCCTTCAGAGAGCTGTGCTTACCTCAGAACTATTCTGGAATACTATGTAGCCATAAAAAAGAACAAAATCATGCCCTTTGCAGCAAATGGGTGGACCTGGAGGTCATTATCCTAAGCAACCTAATGTAAGAATAGAAAACCAAATATCACATGTTCTCACTTATAAGAGGGAGCTAAGTATTGAATACACATGGTGGTAAAGATGGGAACAATATACACTAGGGATCACTAGACACGAGAGGGAGGGAGATGGGCATGGGCTGAAGAAACACCTGTTGGGTTCTATGCTTTTGGCCTGGGTGATGGGATTGTTGGGACCCTAGGCCTCAGTGTCACGCAGTTTACCCATGTAACAAATCTGCACATATATCCTTTAATCTATAATAAAATTTGAAATTAAAAAAAAAAAGGAACTGTCCTGCCTCTTACTGAATGGGGCAATGCAGGAAGAGGCAAGATAGTTCTTTTTTTTAAATTTCAAATTTTATTATAGAGGAAACATTAAAGGGCATGGCATGTTCTGGAGATGGCTGGTGCAGGCAGCAAAAGAAAATCTAGGGAGGGAGGCAAGGGTGGGGCAGGAGGGGTCTTGGGGACCCAGACTGGGACACTGGGTTTTATTCAGATGATTGGAATAGTTACCACCTGTAACAACTAGACTGCGAAGGCATTTGCTGGGGGGCTCAGGATACATTTTTACACAACAAAAAGTGGGTCAGTGTCTTCAAAAGAGAGCAGGGAAGGTGCAGATGTTTGTGATAGCAATTGGCTCTGACAGCAGCTCCGTGCTGAGTGGTGAGGAATGTGAGAAGGGCCTCCTGCTCCTTTACCCCACTGAACTCTTGCTTTGACACATTATGGTAACTCTGGGGTCAGTCCTAGAGCAGCTGGCTCTGTGTCCTCCTTCCCTGGAAGCTGCCTACCCGGCACCTGTGCCCACTCTGGTCATCAAGCCCACCAGAATCTTCATTACACTGTTGCTCAGAACCCACTCATCATAGCACAGGGCTGAGTGCTGATAGCGCTGCCATGGAGGAGCTGCAAACCCACATGCCTGCTCATTGTGTAATCCAGAAGAGAACAGGGTGTAATCATTACAAACATGAGCCGGGGTTTGAATTCCAACTCTATCACTTACCACGTGATTCTGAGCAAGCCCCTTGACCTCTAGGAAGCTCACTTTCCTCATCGGCAAAATGAGGTGGCCGTCTCTACCTTGTAGCTTTGTTTTAAGCACTGGGGATATAATTTACAAGGGACTGAGTAAATGTGTCAGAGGCCCTCAGTAAATGGCAGCTATTATTATGCCTGCTTAACTGCCATTACTGAATTCTAGAATCCCGTGGGCTCAGAGAGCCCTGGTGGAGAGCCATTGAATGATCCCCTTATTTTGCATATGAGAAAGCTAAGCTTGAAGAGGGCCGTGGCTTTCCCAAGGTCACCTGTACTGTGAAGAGCACAACCAGGAGCCGGAGCTACTTGTGAGAGGCCTCCTGGCTCCAACCACGGAGCAGAGGTGAAAAGTTCAGCTCCAGCTTGGCCACAGCCACCCACAGCCTTTGCTCTGATTTCCTCCCTCCACAATGGCACAGACACAACCTTTCTGGAAGGGTTTGTGTGGACGAGTAAGCTGTCATTCCAAAGTGCTGAAAAGTACTCCACAGGTGCCAAATCATGACTCTCCATGGATTTCAACACCTCGGTTGGCATGCCTTCCCACCAGATGCAAGCTTCATGTGGACAGTGCTCACGTGTGTGTGTGCATGTGAGAGTGTGTGTGTGTGTATGTATGTGTGTGTGTAGGCGGGTAAGAAAAAGGAGAAGGAGGGAGAAGACCGCTTAGAGGATCCCAGACTTTCTGAAGTCCTTTCCCATACCTGAACTCCAGGACATTGTGACTTAGCCCCCTTGCTTATGAAGAAGACCACTGCTACCTCTTTCGCGGTTGTTCCAGACCCTACTTACAGCCACCTGCTAGAGGAAGGCATGAGGAAGGGCAACTGGCCTAGGGCCCCCACTCTGTGGCCCACGTGAATCAGTGACACTATTGCTGAAATCTTAGCAAACAAGAAGCACAGTCAGGAATTCTGTGCCAGGTTGCTGATGTCAAATGGAGTGTCTTAGAAAAGCATGGGGTTTAGAATCAGAGAATTAAGAATTTGAATGCGGGTTCTTCCTAGCTGTGTGACCTTGGGCAAATTACCACTTGTGTACCTCAGTTTCTTCATCTATAAAAGAGGGGAAAATATCACTTCCAAGCATTGTTTGAAGAAATTAAATGGGATGAAGACCCTGGTGCATAACTGTTTAGTTCTTACCCCAAATGCTGCCGCCAGCTCCAGTGGCTTCCTGTGCCTGGGTTACCATGTTACCTGTGCTGATCCTGGTATGTTGATTTTACTTATGGATTTTGAACTGTCAGAAAGATACCATTATGAGAGGTGGTCACTGAAAGCAAAGCCTGTTTTCCAAGAAAAGGCATCTCACTTGGAAATGATTGCCTTGGGCACCTCGTATATTTGGGACAAAATCAGCTATGGTGATGAGGGGTAGGGATCTGCTTTTATCCCATATGTAATACTCCATAGCAGAAGAGTAGTGCAGCACCTTGAATAGATGACTTGGAGAAAACAGACACTCATAGTCTGACCATGCATTTCCTTATGAACCAAGTTAGTTAGGCAAGAGGCCAGATGTAGACAGATGTGGTCCAGGACTGCAACGAGAAAGGTTGAGCCCCTCTGTGCCTCTCCTAGCCTGCAGAACTGCAAGGAAAGTGTCTATAGAGAGCTTCCATCACACACTCTCTAGCTTCCTTTTCCTGCCTGCTCCATTCTGGATGCCCCAGTTCTGCACATACAGATCCCTTCCCTAAGATGCTGGAGGATCCCTGTGAGCCAGAGGGACAGGGATCCCCAGTGGGCTCACAGCCTCAGATTCTGGGCCTTCACTTAGTGTCTTAACACTGGAAATCTCCACACATTCAGATATACCCATGGCAAGGGATCATGCAGTGGCCCTAAGGTAGGTGGGAGAGGAACTGTGGCTTGAATACTTAATGTGTGCCAGAAAATATGGTAATCATAATGGTAGCAGTGGCCATGTGTTAGTCACTGGTTTAGTGTTTTATCTATATTCATTTAATCATTCCAACAACCCTATGAGGAAGGGACTGTTATAAACCCTGTTTTACAGATGAGAAACCTGAGGCACAGAGATTAAGTAACTTGTCCAAAGCCACACTGCTAGTAAGTGGCACAGTTCAGACCCATGCAGTCACACGTATGCAGCCAAATTCCAAAGTCATCCTTTTAACTGCTAAGCTCCACTGCCTCTCTTTAATCTTCCCCCTAAATCCAGGAGGTGGGCCTTATCATCACCAACAGAGGTAAGGAACTGAGGCTCAGAGTGGTTAAGTGACTGGGCCAAGATCACACAATCCATTAAGCATGCACATCTGTGAGACTCTACTTCACTAAATAGCTTCCAAAAGAGCAACCAAAACCCTGACATCATCTTTTACCCTACACAGAGAAGTGTGGGGTTGGGGACCCAGTTTTTTACCCCTCAATGCCATACCTCCACCCCAAGCACACTGGCAGACAGGAGCGAAAGCCCTATTCTTTCCTGGTCACCCTCTTTGCCTTTCAGATCCTGGCCCCAAATATATAAAGGGGTCTAAGATTCCTTACCTGCTAACACAGTACTTGCCTCACTTAGTAATTATACATTCACTGATGTGGTTGTATACAATTTCCCTGATTGGAAGCTCCACGAAAAAAGAATTTTGATTCTTACTAACATTTTATCACCAGTGACTGGCATGTTGCCCAGCATTTGGTAGCAATATAAAACACTATTTGAATGAATGAATGAGTATAGCAGCTATAAGGTTCTAGACTTACACCTGGTCCTCTGTCTCCATTATCTCAAATCCTCACAACAACTTTGTGAAATAGTTGTCATCATTCCCATTTTACTGTTGAAGAAACTGAGGATCAGAGAAGTGAGGAGACCTTTGGCTCAATCAGTCAATAAGGAGTGAAGCCAGGCACCACAGTGAAGTCTGCCAGATCCAGCCTCCGTGTTCCCCTCCTTCACCCCACTTAGAAAGGAACCTGGTAATAAACTATCTAAGGGGTTGGGGGTTGGTGGGGGGTCTGCCAGAGTTTCTCCTGTAGGGAAAGCAGAAGAAAATGGGGTTGTGGAGGCCAGACAGGACTGAAAGTCAAGAATAAAGGATCAAAGGCAAGGAAAGTGCTCAAATGGTCACGGTCATGGGAGGGGATTCTAGAAGCCTGCCTTTGATAACTCAGCAGGAAATCAGGCTTGTCAGCCAGCCGCCTTTGAAAACTGGATTCTGCATCCCCAAATCAGCCCTTCGTGGTCCCCCTTGGGAAGGATAAGACCCTAACAAGCAAATGATTCTGAATGGGAGTTAATTCAACATTCTGATGTTTGAAAAGATGGACTTTGTGGAAATGAAGCCAGGATGGTGATGATGCTTAACAGTTTTCAGTGCAACCTGAGGGAGACTAACTTTGTTTGGTTCATATTTGAGGCACTTCCAGACTGCCTTGAAAAGAAAATTCTGATAAATGTGTGTGAATGTCTAAAATTCTTGTGCAATGTGGAGCTTCAAGAAAGTTGCCAGGCAATTTTTTTGAAAACAATTTAATAGTGTCTTGACCCACTGTTTATAAAACAGTATCTTTCTAAGCCAAAAAATAAAAGACAATTCCTGTGTATTTTGTTTTTTTCCACCCGTGAAGCTCTGAGGTTTTATTTGCCTTGGATTTGGAGAGAGAACGGAAATCAATGCAGCTGTTTATGGTCTCAAATCTTCACACAGCTTCAAATGCTCTCAGGGCCCAAAAGATCCTCATGGGTGTCTCTGTTTTGTTGACAGCTTTTAGACCATCCTTGAGCTCAGCCAAGGGGTAGTGTTAACTAGAATTCCCTTTTACATGTGCCCTGCAGGGTTCATTTCTGGTATCCCATTTTCCTCTCCATCTTCTCTCTGCAGGAAGAAGACTGTCTTGAGGCCACCAACATCATTGGTTATAGAGGCAACCTGATAGATCAGTCAGAAAAGAGTTGATTTCCTAGTCCTTCTGCTCAGGGGTGGTCTTGGCACTTCTGTACAGAATGATTCTGTGGGAGTCACTTCCCTGGAAGGAAGGGAGAATAGACGGAATTTCTGGGGTAATGGTTTCTAGTTATGTCAGAAGAGAGCCCACTTGTCAGTGACTTTGTTGTACAGATAACCTCCCTTTAACTAGAACTGGATTTTCACTTTTTGGTCACTAACATATATTTTGTTTATTAGTTTGGAAGAAGGAGCTCAATTATCCTGCCTGAAAAAGGAGAGGGCAGAGATTTCTGCACTTCCATATCACCAACATTTGCACAGGGCTTGGTTCACAGCAGGGCTTAATAAGTGTCCTTTGAGGCCGAGCACACACACCTGTAATCATAGTACTTTGCCAGGCCAAGGCGAGCAGATTGCTTGAGCCCAGGAGTTAAGAGACCAGCCTAGGCAACATGGTGAAACCCTGTCTCTATGAAAAATACAAAAATTAGCTGGCACAGTGGTGCATGCCTGTAGTCCTAACCACATGGGAGGCTGAGGCAGGAGAATTGCTTGAGTCTGGAAGGAGGAGGTTGCAGTGAGCCGGGATGGTGCCACCACACTTCAGCCTGAGTGATAGAGCAGGACCCTGTCTCAAAATAATAATAATAATAATAATAATAATAATATTAATAATAATAATGTGTCCCCTTGAAGAAATAAAAGGTTAAAACAAATGAGGATATTTATTTGAAAAATAAAAGGAAATCCCACGGAAAAGTAAGTTAAAACCACTCATAATTCCAACTTTTAAAAATAATGATATAAAATAAGAAATCAATAGTCCCTAATTTACCCCTCAGAAAGAATTGCTGTTAACAATTTGACATGATTCCTTCCTTCTTTTTCCTTATCTTTATAAACACATTTATTTGTACATATGTATACACATATAAATATATTAGCAAAATAACAGTAGGCTAACATATATAAATAATAAAGAAAATAATATTTTTTAAATTACAAAATGCACACCAAAGCTCTAATTTTTAAAAAATTATCCACTGTTGAGGTTTTTTTAGGCCAACACATCCTTTTATTAGCACAGACTTTCATGAGTTAACTGTGCTCCAAATCCTCCTCTCAGAGTCCTAAACCCTGGGCACTGGGCCTCTTCCTGGAGGTCAGACATTGACCAGGAGTGCCTCTTCCATCTGAGGCTCACCAGGCTCCATGCCTGGGGCAGAGTCAGAGGGTAGGCATGAAGGCTTCCAGGATGACAGCAGTAACCAAAAGAGGAAATGTGTTGAGAGAGCCGTAGGGAGGTGGGGAGCATCACAGCTCAGTGCCTGGTGGCCCTGCAGGAGCAACGAGTAGAGTAATGAGTAAGGGTCAGGCTGCCTGATGCTACCCGCAGCACTGGAGCTGAGGTGGCATTTGGGGGATTACCTGGCTGTGTTTGGGCTGCATGGGCAGCTGAACTGGCTGAGTGTTTCTGTCAACAAGGAAATCTCACTCAGAAAGTAATAGAAGGCCTGGATTTTTCCAGATTGGCTGTTAACATAGATTGAAATTATCCAGATTATTGCCTCAGTAATCCCCCCACTGTAAAGTGTTGTGAGAGCAAAGCCTTTGTAGCATTTCATAAAGCCGTGTTTTTCAATTCTTCTGTACCCAGAGAGCTTTCTCAACATTCTACTGCCTGTGCCCCACTCCCAGAATCTGATTTCATTGGTCCAGGGTGGGACCTGGACAGCCTTAGTGTGTGGACTTCCCAGGTGACTCTAATGTAAAGCCAAGGATGCAAAGCAAAAGGGAGGACCACTAATTCAGAGGAACTTCATTGCTTGTTTCAAATGCAGACTCACAGCCTCAGAATTCTAGGTCTGGTTTTTTTTGGGGGGGATGGGGAGGGTGGGAGGGGTATGTATCTTTTCCTTTAACAAGCAGCCTGGGTGATTTTTAGGCTTCTTGTTTAAGGAGTACTGGTCCAAGTTGTCTTTGCCTCCAAATGAACATAGCAGGCAGCCCTGTCTCAGAGCATGAATATCATGCAAAGACCACCCCTGTAACTGGTGATCTTTCCTGGCCTTATTATTAAGACCACTGTCATCAGCAAACTGAGTGACTACCACCCATTTTCTCAACTGAAAATGGACTCATTCTGCCACCACAGAGGAGTGCTGTGGGTATTCATTTAAGTGCTATATATAAGGCAGATCTTAACCATATCAGAAACAGGGAGTTACGTTATCATTTCCATGCTTATCATTATGATGGCTACTCCTTTGATAGCATACTCTCTAGTGTCCAGAGTCCAGGCACTGAAGTCAAGTCCTGTTCTTCTACTTAATTGGCAGTGGGATCTTAAGTAAGATACTCAAACCTCTCTGGGCCTCATTTTTCTCTTTTGTATAATAAAAATGAGAATAACTATCTAACTCATGAAATTGTTGTGAGCATGAGAGATCATGTATGTAAAATGCTTTTACCTTAGTCCCTGGCACATAAGAAGAATAGCTTCATAAATTACAGTTCTCATCAGCATCATCGTTATTATTGGGTCAACTCTGGTTGCCTAGTCATATGTGTGGGAAAAATAGATAATACAAAACAAGAAATAATTTTTAAATACCAATTTGAAACTGAATTAACTAGACCTCAATTGGTAGAAATAAATAAATAAATAAATCTTCTGTAATAGTGAAAAAGTAGGTGGAGAATTAAACATAGCAAGCAGACAAACAAACAAACAAACAAACAAAACTTGCATGTCAGATCCAGCCTAGAATCTGAACATACTCATCTCAGTCTCATCTTTACTTTTTGCAAGTAAAGCCCTAGATGGTGCTCACTCCAAAATACCAGCTAGAGCTAAGTGTTTGGACTGGAGAATCCAGACATTTTGATTTCCCTCTCCCTATTTGACCTCTTTGCCCACACATATAATTGATACTCATCTTTTATTTACAGTTTTCCTGGTCCCAGCTCCTTGTCAGAAGACATTCTTAATTAAATTTGCCTGGTCATTCTATCTCACATCCAACAGGAAATCCAATTCCCTGTCTGTCTAGGATTCTGCAAATCACTGAATGAGGAGCAAGGGTGATGGGGAAGAGGCACAATTTCATTCTCATGGCCATCCCTGACTGCATTTCTGCTCCCATTAAACTTAGGATCTCACTCTTTTCTATCTCTTTGTTCTCTTCCTTCTGTGCCAAAACAACCCCAAATTCAAAACTCAACTCTTCAAAAAAAATTAAAAAAAATTAATGTTCCCCACCTAAAGAAAATCAAGTCACTCCAAGTATCTGGTATCACAGCAGGCTTTGTTGCTATTTTGGGAAAATAAATGGGTTTTACTTTGGCACTTTTGTCTGTGTTTTTTGTCCTCCTCAGTAGGCTCTTCACACTGCTCTGGCTGCTCCATTTTTTGGGGGCCCTTCATATTGAACTGCTCCCAGGAAATGGAATTTTTCTCACTTATTGTAGATGACAATATAGCGTGACCCCTGAACTCTAGGCTGAATTTCACATATCCAAATGCTCACTAATGTATCTCTAAGACCATACACTTAGAGGACCTCTTGAGCAGCTTGAGCAGCTTAGAACTGGCAGACTTTGAAATCTCAGACTTGGCACTAATAAATATTAGTGCCTGAGTATGGAAGGAAGTGATATATGATTTATATTTCCACTGATATGATTAGTTTACACAGCCTTCTCCCACCTATAGAAGGTGAAAGTAGTCACAGTCTGTTTTAAATAAGAATCCTTTTCTTCTATTACATTATACTTAGCCATTGTTTTATTGAATATAGCATTTCCTCTAATCCTTTGTGGGATGAGGCAAGATGTAAACAAAGGAATGTTTCCTAGACTTAACTTATAGAAGTAGTTGAGTGCAACATACCTCTTAGAGTTTCAACACTAAGGGTAAAAGCAAAAAAATTCTATTACTTTAGGTTTTTTGTTAGAAAATCAAATTAATCATCATAGCTGATAACCCCACAAATAGTTGACCCTCCTTTGTGCCTGGTTTGTCATTGTATATTTTGTGCTCTCTCTATTGGAGTATTGGTTATATTGTTTGTCATTCATTTATTTCCCTGTTTGGTTTCCCTACTAGATTGTGAGTTGTTTCTGGTTTTCGGTGAGAAAGGACAATTCTCAGGCCGAGAAACAGCAGCTACATCCTTCTTTGAAACTTGAGAGCAGAGAGCAATAACTTATTCTTATCTGCTCTCCATCATAATGCCCAAAGTCAGGCACATAGATGGCTTGCAACAATTTATTACTTCTATTAATTATTGAGCCACTGATTAATCAATGGTTTGCTACCTGCAGTCCTGCATTGCTTAATAATAGGGTTATGTTCTGAGAAATGAGTCTTTAGACTTTTTTGTTGTTGTACAGACATCATAGAGTACATTTTCACAAACCTAGATGGGATAGCCTACTACACACATAGGTTATATTCTATAGCCTATTGCTTCTAGGCTACAAGCCTGTATAGCATGTTGATGTGCTAATTACAATAGGCAATTGTAGCACAATGGTATTTGTGTATCTAAACATAGAAAAGGTACAGTAAAAATATAGTATAAAAGATTTTAAAAAATGGTATACTTGGATAGGGCATTTACCATGAATGGAACTTGTAGGACTGGAAGTTGCTCTGGGTAAGTCAGTGAGTGAGTGGTGAGAGAATGTAAAGGCCTAGGACATTACTGTATACTACTGCAGAATTTATTAACATTGTACACTTAGGCTACACTAAATTTATTAAAAATATTTTTTCTTCAATAAGTTAATCTTAGTTAAGGGTAACTTTTTTTACTTTATAAACTTTTAAATTTTTTGACCTTTTGACTCTTGAAATAACACTTAGCTTAAAACACAAACACATTGTACAGTTATACAAAAATATTTTCTTTATATCTTTATAAGCTTTTTTCTATTAGTTTTTTTTTAACTTTTCAACTTCTTAAAATTAAAATGAAGACACGAACAGACACATTAGCCTAGGCCTAAGCAGGGCCAATATCACTGTTTTCCACCTCCACATATTGTCCCTCTGGAAGGTCTTCATAGGCAAAAACACATATGCAGCTGTCATCTCCTATGCTAACAATGCCTTCTGGGATACCTCCTGAAGAACCTGCCTGAGACTGTTTTACAGTTAATGTTTTTAGGTAGAAAGAGTACAGTCTAACATAACAATGATAGTATAGTAAATACCTGAACCCATAACATAGTAATTTGTTATCAAGTATTTATCATCTACTATATAAAGTGTTAGGCACTGTACATGGTTGTGTGTGCTATACTTTTATAAAATTTGTAGCACAGTATCACCACAAACATGAGTAATGTGTTGCATTACAATGTTATGACTGCTACTATGTTACTAGGCAATAGTAATTTTTCAGCTTCCTTACAATCTTACAGGACCACCATCATTATATGCAGTCAGTCATTGACCAAAACACCATTATGCAGTGCGTGACTGTATTTATTTGACATTTAGTCCGTGTCATTGACTCAAATGCCTGTAAACACACACACACACACACATATATACCCCTCACACTCTAGCCTCTGCAAGTAGGGGAACCCTCAGCCTTTGGTTCTCAGAAAAAAAGCCCCAGAGGCTACCATTGTGCATACTCATTTGCACACAGACCCATCTGAAAGAAAGTTTGAGATTGGAAGTGGGTCACTGATAGGATGAGTAGATGAGCAGACTTTCTAAAGAGATATCTTAAGGTTCTTACTTCAATTCTCTGTAGTATGAGATGGGTGACCTCTCAACTCAGCCACTACTAAAGGTGAGCCTTTGTGCCATCTCTGAGATGTCTCATAAGTTGCCAACCCATTTGTAGAAAATTAAGGAAAAGTGCATTTTTTTACTCCCAAATAAACTCGTATTTTGCTTTTTATATTATTCAAGAAACTTTGCAACATTTCCCCTCATCATGTGCAATCTAGGGTCTCCAAAAGGCTGTAGACTTTTCCCTCTGAGATCCCTGCATGTTTTGGTGACAGGCTGGGGCTTAGATGTTCCAGGCTCTTCACCGGACTGTCTTCTTGGGAGGTCAGGCCAACAGGGGTCTTTAACTAAGATGAAGGATGGGTTGATGGAACTGGTCACTCGCAGGTCAGCTCTGAAGCCCAATTCACACTCAACTCATCACAAGTGGCTGATGTTGAGGATCAGAGAGGGGCGCAGCTGGCACTTCCTGATCTGAGGATGGCTCTTGGAACCAGGGAACTGTCCAGTCTCTTAGGATGATTCAGTGGTCCTGAGAGCTTTGATAATATGTTTCAATTTGGCCTATGACTGACATTTGTGTGACTGTGCAAGTTCTGAGCCAGAAGAAAAATAAAGAATGGTGTCAAAGTTGGAATTTAAAATGGTGGGCCATTTCAGCTTGGCATACTTGTCCATAGTGCATATAGTAAAAAAAAAAAAAAAGAAAAGTTATTTTAAAACCTGGATAGTATTTTCTTTCCAGAGCTGCTTGCCATTCTCTGAATCAGTGCCATTCTCTGAACCAGTGACTTCCGTTAGTTACCAATGCTTGCAAAACATTGATTTGAAATGACTTTTTTCATGTTAACACAATATCAATGTGGAAGGAGTAAACTTATAGGCCATTTTTTATAATTTGAGATTATCTTATTTAAGTAAGAAATTTATAATTATCTCATTTATCCTAGGGGAAAAAATAGCTTTCCCCCACCCCCCGCCACCACCCTTGTCTGGTTAGTATGATAAATTATTTTGCTTTAAATAAGAAAAATGAAAGTTTATAGAAAATATATAAAAGGAGACAGGGCCGGGCACGGTGGCTCACGCCTGTAATCCCAGCACTTGGGAGGCCGAAGTGGGCGGATCACAAGGTCAGGAGGTCGAGCCCATCCTGGCTAACATGGTGAAACCCCGTCTCTACTAAAAATACAAAAAATTAGCTGGGCGTGGTTGCATGTGCCATAGTCCCAGCTACTCGGGAGGCTGAGGCAGGAGAATAGGGTGTACCCGGGAGGCGGAGCTTGCAGTGATCTGCGTTTGCACCACTGCACTCCAGCCTGGGCGGCAGAGGAAGACTCCGTCTCAAAAAAAAAAAAAAA
>NW_016803902.1:1517467-1521035 GCF_001698545.2 Rhinopithecus bieti
ATACACACATATATGTATATATATACACACATATATATATGTATATATATATACACACACATATATATATATGTATATATATATACACACACATATATATATATATGTATATATATATATATATATGAGACAAATCTTTGGGAGGCCGAGGTGGACGGATCACCTGAGGTCAGGAGTTCGACACCAGTTTGACCAATATGAAACCCCGTCTCTACTAAAATAAAAATTAGCCGGGTGTGGTGGCATGCGCCTGTAATCCCAGCTACTGGGAGGCGGAGGTTGCAGTGAGCCAAGATTGCGCCATTGCACTCCAGCCTCCAGCCTCCAGCCTGGGAAATTAGAGCAAAACTCCGTCAAAAAAAAAAAAAGAGAGAGAGAGAGAGAGATAAATAATGTTCCGGAAAAAGCAAATAGAATTACTAAAGGGAAGAAGGGGCAGGAAAAGAAAGAAATTTGGAAACAGACTAAAAGATTCACTTGTCCTCAAATGAAAGATCTTTCATCAAGAAAAATGAAGAATTATCAGACTTTCGTTATATAAACCACACAGGATTAAGGGAAATGCTCATGCTTACCAATCCTAGAACATTAGAAATACTTTAAAAGAAATACTGTTTTTCATATTTGTGCATATTTGAGGGTCTCAGAACCCCAAAATAACCTTGGCAGTAAATACAATTTAAACAGGAAAGCAAAGATGGCAAATACATAACATGTATTGCACTATTTCCATTTCTATACCCATAGAAGACATTATCAAGTGATCAGGCAGCTGTTTCCAACTAGATGGATGCACTCTGAGATCCTTTTCAGTAGATGACCCTTAAGATGAAACCCTCCCTGCTGTCTGTGGTTTAACCTTGCTACTCAAAGTGTGATCTTTAGAACACCAGCATGGGCATCACATGAGGACTTATTCAGAAAGCAGAATCTCAGCCCCCTTCTAGACCAACTGAATCTGAATCTGTATTTTAGCAAGATCCCCAGTGATTCTTATGGATATTAAGGTTTAAGAAGTTCTGGAGGTGCACTGAAAGCATGATATATTCATTAGGGCAGAAGATCTCAAGCTTTAGTACGCATCATAATCACTAGGTTGAACACTGTTGAAATACAGATTGCTGGGCCCCATCCCCAGAGCTTTTGATTCAATAGGTCTGGGGTGGGGTTTTCAAACAAGTTTCCAGGTAATTCTCCTGCAGCTCCAGGGACCACACTTTGAGAACCACTGCATTAGGGCCATGGGAATACTTTGGAATATCTCCCTGATCTTTAGAAGCTGAAGATTGTGATATCTTTCCACAACTCTTGGTACACTGGTCGTAACTAGAATTCAGGGCAGGCAGAAGAGTCCCAAGGTTAATAGCATAATATTTCATATGTCCTTATGTTCCTAAATCTAAAAGACAATCTCTCCTTCTTGAGGGTTGATGCTAGCATCATTCAATCATTCATTCAATAAAAATTTTGGGTAGCTATTCTGTCCAGCTTTATGCACCATACTGAGAAGATCTAAAGAAAGTTAAAACACAGCTCCTAATTCCAAGAAGTTTATTCTCTAAGAAGAAAACGAATGCATGAAACAATAAATAACAGTTAAATAATGGTAGACAACAGTAAGGGAGGTGGCATCAGATGGCAAAGGGCAAAGTGTTAATAGCATGGATCATGTGTGACTTGATTTCAGAGAGAGAGAAGATAACTGAAACAGATATAGACAGGACTGTACATTTCAGCCTAACTAGAGTAGAAAGTTGCTACCTAGAATGGCTAAGAAGGTGCCTTCTCATTTCTTAATGCTTCAGAGGTTAAGACTTTGATGTTTCCTCTGGTCTGAGATCTTTGTTACTTTGGGCCACTATAACAAAATGCCATAAACAGGATGGCTTAAACAACAAACATTTATTTCTTGCAGTACCAGAGGCTGGAAGTCTGAGACTAGGATGCCAACATGGTATCAGGTTCTTGGTAAGGGCCCTCTTACTGGTCCACAGAAGACTGCCTTCCGTGTCCTCACAAGGCAGAAAGAAAGCATCTCTCTCCTGTCTCTTCTAATAAGGGTGCTAATCCTATCATGAGGGCTCCACTGTCTTCACCTTATTACCTCCTAAAGTTCCCCACCTCCTAATACCATCACATGGGGAATTAGGGGTTTAACATGAATTCCAGGGGGACATATTCAGTTAATAGCGTCTGAGTTATTCTAAATCAATGCTAGCAGCACTGAAGATTAGGCTATAGGGCGGGCACAAAGTGAAAACCTGTATCCTGGAAACAAAGAAGAAAGACAAATAGTTTATTAACAGAGATGACTTTGGGGGAAAGCAGCAGTAATTCAACAACAGGGAAAATAAAACCCAGCTTTTATTGGTCTCCTACATTGCCAGGTACTTGTGCTAAATGACTGTCATGCACCAACCATCTCATTTAATCCAAACAACAGCTCATTAGGTAAATGTAGTCAAACTTCCACCTTACTACATGTGAAAACAGCTTCATAAGGATGCATGTAAGCTTAAAGAACTTGCTCAATTCTAATACAAGCAGTTCTACGGGATGGGAGGCTCCTCATTCATAAATCGCGAAGTCTGACCTGCCTGATCATCTCTCAGTTTCCTTCTTACTCTCATACACTTTGAGTCAGCGAGGAAACCACAGAGCAACCCAAACAGCGAATTCGAGTCGATGAACCTGTTGGGGCCAGTGCGTCCCAGGCGCGGACAGGGAGGGGCTCCATGAAACGCAGCAAGGTTTGGCCAGAGCCTGCCGGGGTCATGAAGCCTCTCCCGGCTTCCTCAGGCCACTCTAATTACAGAGTCTGTGGTAGGTTGCGTGGAGGAGCTGTCTTGGGGCGGGAAGCTTCCCTGCGTATTGTATTTGCCTATAAATACTTCAAATAGTTAAGTGAAATGTGCAGCCTTTGAAAACTGGAGAGGAAGCCGTTGGGAGGCCCCCCGCCCGGCCCGCCTGGAAGAGCAGGCAGAGAAATGGCTGGCGCGCTCTTAACGCGGGAGACGAGCTTCGGCCCTGCCCAAGCCAGATGGGGGCAGCGAGGCTGCGGGCGTGACTCCGGAAGACTCAAACCGTTAAGGTGACCGGAGCAATTTGAAAAAGGAAACAAACTTCCCTCGAGCCGTGCCCGCGTGGCTCTGGGGCGGGCGATTGCGTTCGAAAGGGCATTTTTCAAAATAAGGGTTTCAGGGACGTGGGGGTGTGGGCCCCCCGGGAGGCGCGCGGCCGGAGCAGTGCCGCAGAGCGGCCACCAGCCGGCTTTGTACTCGCGGCCAAGCGCGGCCCCAGAGTTTCGGCGGCTGCCAGAGTTGAGGCCACGCCCTCTTTGCAGTGAGAGCCGCGGCCGCTGATTGGTGCACCGTGGACCAATGGGCGCGCCGGGGCGGCCCCGGCTGTCAGCGCGCGCCGCAGCCGCGCCGGCCGCAGCCTGTCCTCCCCTGCGCTGAGCCCCGCAGCCAGCGCAGCCTTCCCGGGAAGCGCGGCGGCAGCTCCCGAGCGCAGCCCTGCCCGGCGCGCCAGCCGCGCGTCTCAGCGCCCGCGCCCCACGGCCACAGCC